>NW_019946041.1:49931-85743 GCF_002910315.2 Salvelinus sp. IW2-2015
GGGAGATTTAAACCACAAACTGTCTAAATTTGACAACTCGTCAATGTTCATGCATGTTAAAACACAACTGTCTATTGACAACGGTCATGTTAAACACTACTGTCTAATATGACAACGGTAATGTTAAACACAACTGTCTAATTTGACAACGGTATGTTAAACACTGTCTAATTTGACAACGGTAATGTTAAACACAATGTCTAATTTTGACAACGGTAAATGTTAAACACAACTGTCTAAATTTGACACGGTATGTTAAACACAACTGTCTAATTTGACAAACGGTAATGTTAAACACAACTGTCTAATTTGACCACGGTAATGTTAAACACAACTGTCTAATTTGACAACGGTAATGTTAAACACAACTGTCTAATTTGACAACGGTAATGTTAAACACAACTGTCTATATGACAACGGTAATGTAAACACAACTGTCTAATTTGACAACGGTAATGTTAAACACAATGTCTAATTTGACAACGGTAATGTTAAAACACAACTGTCTAATTGACAACGGTAATGTTAAACACAAACTGTCTAATTTAACGGTAATGTTAAACACAACTGTCTAATTTGACAACGGTAATGTTAAACACAACTGTCTAATTTGACAACGGTAAAATGTTAAACACAACTGTCTAATTTGACACGGTAATGTTAAACACAACTGTCTAATTTGACAACGGTAATGTTAAACACACACTGTCTAATATGACAACGGTAATGTTAAACACACTGTCTAATTTGACAACGTATGTTAAACCACAACTGTCTAATTGACAACGGTATGTTAAACACACTGTCCTAATTTGACAACGGTAATGTTAAACAACTGTCTAATTGAAACGGTAATGTTAACACAACTGTCTAATAATTGGACAACGGGTAATGTTAAACACAACTGTCTAATTTGACAACGGTAAATGTTAAACACACATGTCTAATTTGACAACGGTAATGTTAAACACAACTGTCTAATTGACAACGGTAATGTTAAACACAACTGTCTAATTTGACAACGGTAATGTTAAACACAACTGTCTAATTTGACAACGGTAATGTTAAACACAACTGTCTAATTTGACAACGGTAATGTTAAACACAACTGTCTAATTTGAACAACGGTAAATGTTAAACACAACTGTCTAATTTGACAACGGTAATGTTAAACACAACTGTCTCAATTTGACAACGGTAATGTTAAAACACAACTGTCTAATTTGACAAACGGTAATGTTAAACACAACTGTCTAATTTGACAACGGTAATGTTAAACACAACTGTCTAATTTGACAACGGTAATGTTAAACACAACTGTCTAATTTGACAACGGTAATGTTAAACACAACTGTCTAATTTGACAACGGTAATGTTTTAAACACAACTGTCTAATTTGACAACGGTACATGTTAAACACAATGTCTAATATGACAAGGTAATGTTAAACACAACTGTCTAATTTGAACAACGGTAATGTTAAACACAACTGTCTAATTTGAACAACGGTAATGTTAAACACAACTGTCTAATATGACAACGGTAATGTTAAAACACAACTGTCTAATTTGACAACGGTAATGTTAAACACAACTGTCTATATGACAACGGTAATGTTAAACACAATGTCTAATTGAAACGGTAATGTTAACACAACTGTCTAATTGAACAACGGTAATGTTAACACAACTGTCTAATTTGACAACGTAATGTTAAAAAACAACTGTCTAATTGACACAGGTAATGTTAAACACAACTGTCTAATTTGACAACGGTAAATGTTAAACACACTGTCTAATATGACAACGGTAATGTTAAACACAACTGTCTAATATGACAACGGTAATGTTAACACACTGTTAATATGACAACGGTAATGTTAAACACAACTGTCTATTTGACAACGGTAATGTTAAACACAACTGTCTAATTTGACAACGGAATGTTAAACACAACTGTCTAATATGACAACGGTAATGTTAAACACAACTGTCTAATATGAACAACGGTAATGTTAAACACAACTGTCTAATTTGACAACGGTAATGTTAAACACAACTGTCTAATTTGACAACGGTAATGTTAAACACAACTGTCTAATTTGACAACGTAATGTTAACCAACTGTCTAATTTGACAACGGTAATGTTAAACACAACTGTCTAATTTGACAAGGTATGTTAAACACAACTGTCTAATTTGACAACGGTAATGTTAAACACAACTGTCTATATGACAACGGTAATGTTAAACACAACTGTCTAATTTGACAACGGTAATGTTAAACAAACTGTCTAATTTGACAACGGTAATGTTAAACACAACTGTCTAATTTGACAACGGTAATGTTAAACACAACTGTCTAATTTTGACAACGGTAATGTTAAACACAACTGTCTAATTTGACAACGGTAATGTTAAACACACTGTCTAATTTGACAACGGTAATGTTAACACAAACTGTCTAATATGACAACGGTATGTTAAAACACAACTGTTCTATTTGCCAACGGTAATGTTAAACACAACTGTCTAATTTGACAACGGTAATGTTAACACAACTGTCTAATATTGACAACGGTAATGTTAACACACTGTCTAATTTGACAACGTATGTTAAACACAACTGTCTAATATGACAACGGTAATTTTAAACACAACTGTCTAATTTGACAACGGTAATGTTAAACACAACTGTCTAATTTGACAACGGTAATGTAAACACACTGTCTAATTTGACAACGGTTAATGTTTAACACAACTGTCTAATTTGACAAACGGTAATGTTAAACACACTGTCTAAATGACAACGGTAATGTTAAACACTACTGTCTAATTTGACAACGGTAATGTAAACACACTGTCTAATTTTGACAACGGTAATGTTAAACACAACTGTCTAATTGACAACGGTAATGTTAAACACAACTGTCTAATTTGACAACGGTCATGTTAACACAATGTCTAATATGAAACGGTAATGTTAAACCACAACTGTCTAATATGACAACGGTAATGTTAAACACAACTGTCTAATTTGACAACGGTAATGTTAAACACAAACTGTCTAAAATTTTGACAACGGTAATGTTAAACACAACTGTCTAATTTGACAACGTATGTTAACACAACTGTTAATTGACAACGGTAATGTTAAACACAACTGTCTAATTTGACAACGGTAATGTTAAACACAACTGTCTAATTTGACAACGGTAATGTTAAACACAATGTCTAATTGACAACGGTATGTTAAACACAACTGTCTATTTGACAACGTATGTTAACACAACTGTCTAATTTGACACGGTAATGTTAACACAACTGTCTAATATGACAACGGTATGTTAAACACAACTGTCTAATTTGACAACGGTAATGTTAAACACTACTGTCTTAATATGACAAACGGTAATGTTAAACACACTGTCTAATTTGACAACGGTAAATGTTAAACACAACTGTCTAATTGACAACGGTTAATGTTAAACACAACTGTCTAATATGACAACGGTAATGTTAAACACAACTGTCTAATTTGACAACGGTAATGTTAAACAAACTGTCTAATTGACAACGGTATGTTAACACAACTGTCTAATTTGACAACGGTAATGTTAAACACAACTGTCTAATTGACAACGGTAATGTTAAACAAACTGTCTAATTGACAACGGTTGTTAAACACAACTGTCTAATTGACAACGGTCATGTTAAACACAACTGTCTAATTTGACAACGGTAATGTTAAACAACAATGTCTAATTTGACAACGGTAATGTTAAACACAACTGTCTAATTTGACAACGGTAATGTTAAACACAACTGTCTAATTTGACAACGGTAATGTTAAACACAATGTCTAATTGACAACGTAATGTTAACAACAAATGTCTAATATGAGCAAGGTATGTTAAACACAACTGTCCTAATTGACCACGGTAATGTTAAACACAACTGTCTAATTTGACAACGGTAATGTTAACCACAACATGTCTAATATGACAACGGTATGTTAAACATACATGTCTAATTGAAAACGTAATGTTAAACACACTGTCTAATTTGACAACGGTATGTTAACACAACTGTCTAATTTGACAACGGTAATGTTAAACACAACTGTCTAATATGACAACGGTAATGTTAAACACAACTGTCTATATGACAACGGTAATGTTAAACACAACTGTCTAATTTGACAAACGGTAATGTTAAACACAACTGTCTAATATGACAACGGTAATGTTAAACACAACTGTCTATATGACAACGGTAATGTTAACACAACTGTCTAATTTGACAACGGTAATGTTAAACACAACTGTCTAATATGACAACGGTATGTTAACACAACTGTCTAATATGACAACGGTATGTTAAACACAACTGTCTAATATGACAACGGTAATGTTAAACACAACTGTCTAATTTGACAACGGTAATGTTAAACACAACTGTTCTAATATGACAACGGTAATGTTAAAACAACTGTCTAATTTGACAACGGTAATGTTAAACAACACTGTTAATTTGGACAACGGTAATGTTAAACACACTGTCTAATTGACAACGGTATGTTAAACACAAACTGTCTAATTTGACAACGGTAATGTTAAACACACTGTCTAATATGACAACGGTAATGTTAAACACAACTGTCTAATATGACAACGGTAATGTTAAAAACACACTGTCTTTTGACAACGGTAATGTTAAAACAACTGTCTAATTTGACAACGGTAATGTTAAACACAACTGTCTAATTTGACAACGGTAATGTTAAACACAACTGTCTAATTGACAACGGTAATGTTAAACACAACTGTCTATTTGACAACGGTAATGTTAACACAATGTCTAATTTGACAACGGTAATGTTAAAACACAACTGTTAATTGACAACGGTAATGTTAAACACAACTGTCTAATTGACAACGGTAATGTTAAACACAACTGTCTAATATGACAACGGTAATCGTTAAAACACAACTGTCTAATTGACAACGGTAATGTTAAACACAACTGTCTAATTTGACAACGGTATGTTAAACACAACTGTCTAAATGAACAACGGTATGTTAAACACAACTGTCTAATTTGACAACGGTAATGTTAAACACAACTGTCTAATTTGACAACGGTCATGTTAAACACTAGCATGAGGACCCTTTCTCATTTAGTGTTCAAAGTAGAGACTGTAGTTCCATGTGGTATACAGACTGTTCTGGGTGGATGGAGATAAGAGAGCGAAAGAAAGAGAGACAGAGAAGAGAAACAGAATGAGAGAGAGAGAGAGACGAGAGAGAGCAGAGACAGCAGAGAGAGAGCGAGCAGCGAGACAGAGACAGAGAGAGAACAGAGACGACAGAGACAGCAGAGAGATAGAGAAGAGACACAGAAAGAGAGAACAGCGAGAGACAGAGACGAGAGCGACAGCGAGACAGAGACAGAGACAGAGACAGGCAGAGACAAGACAGAGAGAGAGCACGAAGAAAAGAGACAGAGACAGAGACACAGAGAGATAGAGAGAGACACAGAAAGAGAGAGAGAGAGACAGAGAGAGAGGACAGCGAGACAGAGACAGAGAGAGAGACAGAGACAGACAGAGAAGGCAGAGAGACAGAGACAGACAGAGACAGAGACACAGAGAGATAGAGAGAGACACAGAAAGAAAGAGAGGCTTGGTGGGAACACCAGCTGATGATGAGATAGGGATATGATGGATAGTAGGATGTCTGGGAGACTGCCCGGTCTCTTACCATATTTCACTCCATCACTCCTCCCTCTCTCGCACACACACTCAGACAAATGCAACACACACACACTAACAAAAAGGCATACACACACACACAGTATTGTACGTAAAAAATTCTGACCCCATGTTAATAATCTGTCTCTCACAACGTCATGTAAAAATTCAGACCTTTTATAGTTACACATGGCTGGTTCTTACCCGGACTTAACTCTCTCTCACTCTCTAGTCTATTTGAAAATATGTTTACATTTCAAATAGTTAGTGTGAATAGTCACACTAAAGTTCTCTTATTTTCCCCATATGCACGAGTTATAGTTTCAACAAAGACATAGAAAATGTATACTTGATTTGCCGAGTAGGCAATAAAGTAGCGTTATAAACTTTGCACATTAAACTGTGAATATGACCAACCCTGTTTGAGGGCTATTAGAAAACAGTAGATWAAACAGTYTTGCTTCAAGGATTCTTAGCACACTGATACAGACTTACAAATAGGCAGACAATGAAAGAACCATTCTTGTTTTCACTTCAATTTTGGAAAGATCATTTAAATTTTGGCAAGATGATTATCTTCCCAGATATGGTGTAACCTAAAGAACTTCAGTTCCTGTCTGGCTCTTTTCAAATGTGATCTAAATGTTAGAATCTCAGAGTTCTAATCACTCCCCTGTGTTCCAGATGTATTTTGGACTGCGGAGGAGCACAGAGCACACCCCTCTCTCCTGTTCAGAGCACATACCAGCACCAGATAAAGACTATGGAGGGAGAGAAAATGTGTGAGAGAGAGAGAGAGAGAGAGAGATGGGAAAGAGAAAGAGAGGTAGTGGGAGAGAGAGAGAGAGAGGGAGAGATAGAGATGGGAAAGAGAGAGAACAAGAGAGAGAGAGAGGGAGAGAGAGAGAGAGAGAGGGAGAGAGAGAGAAAAATAGAGGGAGAGGGAGAGAGAAAGAGGGAGAGAGAGAAAGAGAGGGGGAGGAGATGAGATGCTGTAGTGATTGATGGAGTAGTCAATTAGATCCATCTTAATTCGACCCATCTGCTCTTTTATATCCAAATGAGCCCAGTTCATCATAATACAGGCCTCTGTTGATAATTCATAACATTATGTTTATCTCTAATGGATTGAATCAACTTGACTTGAAAAATAAAAGATTGGTGACTTTTACAGGGATTGTTTTGAATTTATTATGACTACCCAAATAGTGTACACATGATGGCTTTAAACATAACACACTCAATGGCAAGAGTCACACATGCTTTCAATGCTGTGACTATAAGTTGACAGACATGGGAGAGGTGGGGCAACCCTACCAGTCCTGCACATCGAATGGGGTCTTTCTGCAACTTCTCCCTTACAGCTAGAGTCCATAGACTCGGAGCGCCACTGCACTCAAACATCATCCAGGAGTAGAGGATGCTTCATCATCCATATGCTATAATCCCCATTTATAATCCTACACGTCCATCCCCAAAGYGAGAGCAGTCCTGTCCTGGCTACTCAAAGAGCCATATCCTCAGAGTCCTGTCTCCGTCTCCATCTGTCTCGGAGTTTATGGAGGAGTTTCCTCACCGGGTCCGTGTACTGCCTGTTGGCCAGCCCCAGAACCAGCGGCATCACTGCCATGCTCCCGATCCCCGTGCACGACAGCACGATGTGTGTGGTGGAGTTCCCGCGCGTCTCCTTGCTGAGCAGAAACGCCACGCAGACGTGTATGTAGATGATGTAGGGCACCCAGCAGGCCAGGAAGGTCAGCGACACGGCGGCCACGCAGCGCGTGTAGCGGAGGTTGAGCCGCTGCTCCCGTTCCGAGGCCTGACCGCCCCCCCTTGTCGTCACGGAGCGGTGCAGCCGGCAGATGTCCTTCATCTGGCCCCGGGTGATCCACAGCACACGTCCCGTCATGCCCGCGATGGACAGGATGGCAGGCGCCAGCAGCCCGTACACCTCGAGGTAGATGAAGGCATTGGGGAAGACCCGTCTGTAAGAGCAGCACTCGGAGCCTCCCGGCGCCGCTACCGCTGCCACCATTGTCGAACAGTTCACCGGCGCGCCCGTGTCGTTAAACGAGCAGCAGCCGTTCCACCCTGGGCCGGCCCGGTTGTTCCAGCCGAAGGCGGGCAGGGAGGCGTAGAGCAGTGGCGGCGCCCACACGGCGAGCAGCACCAGCGGGAAGCGGCGGTGAACCCAGAAGCTACTATAATGTAACGGACTCACGATGCACATGTACCTCTCATAATGAACTATCACCAGGTTAAACAGGAACGCCAGGAACAAGAAATTAGGAAAAATATGAACCAGGAGACAGGAGCTAAAACTCAGCGGGCGGTTGAGTCCCATCCAGGGGATGAACGGCAGGGCCACGCCCGTACACAGGTCAGCCACTAGCAGGCTCAGGAAGAAGTAGTTTGGGGTGTTGTAGAGCTGACGGTTACAGGAGATSCCCAGGATGATGACCAGGTTGGCTAGGATGATGGCGGTGGACAGGGGCACGGTGATGGCGTAGATGAGACGTGCCTCCGACAGCAGCGGCCGCACAGCAGAGTCATTGGCCAGGTCATCCATGGCTGCGGTTGCGGTGGTCGTGTTCCTCCACAGTGTCCCCTTTAGCTGTGCCAGACCTTTGCCCCCACTGCTACGGAGACTTCCACAGCTCCCATTAAACTGCAGGAAGCCTGGGTGAAGACAGACAGACAGAATACAGTGAGACCAGAGGTCATGGAGCATGATATTTTCAGAGCTCAAAAACAAACTGCCTGTTAGTGGCTCTGGATAAGAATGTTGGCTAAATGACCGACATGTAAATGAAACGCAAACTAGAGAGTCTAGAGACCATATGATGCTGTAAACCCAGTGTGTCAAGCAAGACAGGCTTGGACCCCTGAAATAGCCTCTATCTCTAGCATCACGTATCAATGGTATTAATTGATCAACAAATCAGGCAGAAAAGGTTCCAGCAGTACATCAGGGCTTGAGGGTCTGTAATTAAATAACCCTAGTTTATTGGTTAAATGGCCTATTTAGGTGAAACAGTGTCTTCGTGTTCTGTCTCTCCACTTGTAGATAGATGTACGTAGATGTTATCTCTTTAAACACAATTACAACAGTCATCATGGCCGCCGCAGGATTGCTGTTTCCTCTCCATTGCCCCAGCGTAAGGAGAGAGGAATGTTTAAAAGACAAGTGTCTTTGTTTTCTTCCTGCAGACTGCTGCGGTCCATGTAGATTGATCCCAAAGGAAATGTAATATCAAGCCTTTGGTCTGAATAGGCAGGAAGAGAGAGGGACAACAACTGGGGGGGGGGGGGGCGGGGGAGGGAGAGTTGACACAATGAAAGCCCTATATTACTGTATATGACAGGCAATCATATTTAGGGGGGTAGAGTTGACAAAATGAAAGCCTATATTACTGATATGACAGGCAATCATATTTAGGGGGGTAGAGTGACACAATGAAAGCCCTATATTACTGTATATGACAGGCAATCATATTTAGGGGGGGTAGAGTTGACACAATGAAAGCCCTATATTACTGTATATGCTATACATTTCTATCTGAATGTCTTGATAGAAATATAATGGTTATATACTATATACAATTGCTTGTCATATAGAATATCTAAATGTATTTGTTTTGTAAGCTTGCACACTTCACTCTTAGAAAAAAAATTGCTGACTAGAACCTARAAGTGTTATTGGACTGTCCCCAAAGGCGAACCCTTTGAWGAACCCTTTTGCTTCCAGGTAGAACCCTTTTGAGTTCCAGGTAGGACCCTTTCCACAGAGGGTTCTACATGGAACCCAAAAGGGTTCTACGTGGAACTAAAAAGGGTTCTCCTATGAGGACAACCAAAGAACCCTTTTGGAACCCTTTTTTCCAAGAGTGTACTGAACAGACCCCATCAGGTCARACTCTGTGGTTAGTTATTATACACCTTCTTTTATGCTTCTGTAATTTCTGGACCCAGCTGGCTGAGGGTAGACTAGCACAACTAATGCAGGGTTGTAGAGAGTGACACCACACTGGAAAAAGCTAAGCGTTCCTAGACACATTTCTATGTGAGATACATTGTCTCACATACAGTAACACCCTCATGTACAGATGTAGGATCTTAATTTGATCACGCATTTGTAGCTGAGGATTTTCTTGCAAAGCAGGAAATGCAAACCTGTAGTGTATTCAAGGTTTAAAAAGGCTTCTAAAGTATGTAATTTCCACTTTAAAATGCCAGACTTGATTTGAACAGATGGCTCTCTAAAAAGACCACGTATGTAGCTAAAGTGAAGGACTAAATTGAAACTTTAGCTGGAGAAAACTCCAACACGATTGCTGAAGTGAAGGATTAAATTGAAGCCTTAGCGGGGAGACAACTTAATTTGTAGCTCATTTATGAGCTGAATGGCCCGGCTGCTATGGTGAAAACAGTGGTTGAAGTCTTAGCTGGAAGAACCGTTGCTTTTCCATTGTTGTTTTTTCGTTGCACTTGCATTCAGTAGCATCTATGAATCATATTGTATACGGGTGGTTTCTAATGTTGTGAGATTCTCGCTAGTGTTTACAGAACAACTGGTTCTGAGAGATTAGGATCAGGAGCTGCAATTGTAACATTAAGCAACTGTAACAAAATGGATGACTGCAGTGTAGATGCTATTGTGTGTACATGGATTGCTAAGGCATAATAACATGAGTGTGTATTCTTATTTTAAAATGTAGCTCTGTACCTGTATTAATGCTATGTATTGTCATTTTATGTAGCTCTGTCCTTCAGCTGTAATTGTCTGTTGGTGTTCTGTATTATGTCATGTTTTATGTTTTGTGTGGACCCCAGGAAGAGTAGCTGCAGCTTTGGCTGTAGCTAACATGGACCCTAATAAAATACTAACGAAAAACGTACTAACCTCTACAATTATTTTATTTTTTCATTAAATTATAGTCCACATAATTCACATTTCCTGTTGCTGCAGGATTATCCTCCTGCTGTAGAAAATTGGCTCAGATTAAGATCCTACATCTGTAGCCCTATTTTACAAGTTGAAGCTGTTCTTAATGATGTGTTGTAATGTGCCTAAAGGTAATAAACCAACACGCCAGAATACATGTTGATTCCCGGGACCACGCATGACTCTAAGTCGCTTTGGATAAAAGCATCTGCTTCATGGCATATACTAATATCATTACTACTAGTCACTTTAATAACGCCCCTTTGTTTACATATCGGGCATTACTCATCTCACATGTATATACTGTATCCTTCACTATCTATTCTTTACTATCTATTGCATCTTAGCTGCTCTGTCACTGCTATTTTATACTTATATATTCTCATCCCATTCCTTCACTAGATTGTGTGTATTAGGTTTTGTTGTGGAATTGTTAGATATTACCTGTTATATATTGCTGCACTGTCGGATCTAGAAGCATTTCGCTACACTCGCAATAACATCTGCTAACCATGTGTAYGTGACCAATACAATTTGATTTGTACAAAGCCAACCTTTTGACTCCTTTGCTTAAAGGAACCAGTGAAAAACTGCTTTAGAAAACATACAGAGAAAAGACTCCTTGCAGTTTGACAGTGGCGTGGTAACAGATGTCCYTGTAAGAGACAGTGGGTTAATGTGATGTTATGGCTGAACTGTAACATACAGGATCCTCCCAAGGACTAACGCATAACCTGTGCTCCCTTGTCAACCCATTACATCTTGTCAACCCTATACAAAGGGGTTAAATGAATGGCTTCCATTCTTTCAAAATGGAGTGTTCATTTAGATCAGGGATGGGCAACTCCAGTCCTCGGGGGCCTGATTGGTGTCACACTTTTGCCCCAGCCCCATCTAACACACCTGACTCCAATAATYAACTAATCATGATCTTCAGTTTAGAATTCAATTASTTTAAATCAGCTGTGTTTGCTAGGGATGTGGATAAAGTGTGACACTACTCCGACCCCCGAGGACTGGAGTTGCCCATCCCTGAATAAGATGCATTGCTCAGAGAAATGGTAGGTTAGAGAGGAGTGTTTCTTAATCCTGGTCCTGTGGAACCGAAGGAGTGCACATTTTAGTGTTTGCCTTAGTACTAACACACCTGATTAAAATCATCAAAGCTTGATGATGAGTTGATCATTTGAAATCAGGTGTGTAGTGCTAAAACAGGACCAGGATTACGAAACACTGGGTTATAGCCGGATGTAACTGTGTTTCTCCTATTAGAAAATCCTCCTATAACAAAATACTCATTTACTTTTGATCGTTTTACAGTAAAAAAGGCAAATGTACATTTTCATTTTACAGTAATTTGATCATTATAATTAAGGTTTAGTCAAGTCAACTTTTTAACTGAGCTCCAACTCCTCAGAGGTTGAAKAACCCTAAATGCTCATGTGATTCATATGTCTTGATTCATATGTCCATTACAAGAAAATGGTGTTGAAGACAAAGCTCACCTTTGTAGGACAAGAGATTCAGTCGTCGGTTCCCTGTGAAGKAGAAASGCCTCATCATCATTTGATTAGAGAACAGGTGTATGCCACAGACAGGTATAGCTTATATCAATACCCTATAGATCCCAAATAACACCCTTTCTCCTCTGTGACTTTCCACACTACACACACTCCCTGTGGTGAATCTAGCCAACGCTACAGAGAACTGTCCTGCTGCCCCTCAGAAAGCCCTTGTGGTGAGGCAGAGAGGAGCTGAGTGCAGGGGCTTCCTAACAGATGCTGGGTCTTAAAGGGGAAGTACACTCAGAGAGGGGAAGTGGGAGCAGTGCCTGTAAGCAGTGAGCTGCTGTCAGAGTCAGGTGCCACAACAGAGCTAAAGGGAGTATTCACATTTGGGAAATGGGTGGACTGCGGATGTGTATATGAAATGATGCCTTATTGGCCATCTTAAATGAAGAAATGATTGGCCATTATGAATGAAGATCATGTGATGAACTACATGTCTACAACTATCCTCTTCGATATGTTCCTTTTCCACCGGGCCCCCAACACACACATTCCTTACTTCTCTATACACAACCCCAGATGCTCCTGTATGCAACACAAGATTCCTATGAATGTATGTCCTTTGCAAACATTTACACCTAACGGTATATACAGTATATTAATCCATAGAGCTGGTCAAATATGCATCATCTTTAAACATGTCTGTAGTTGGACGGCCGGGCTTCCAGTCGGCCAGTTATGCTGTATAAACACAGACTCCCTCAGCAATAGTTTGGACTTGGCAATGAGACGGATTGGTCCATAGCACTGGGGGCCCGTAGCTTCCAATGTGATAACGCTTTTAAACACAACTCTTCTCCAAAGCCTGCTAGCTAACGAGACATTGTGCAGGGACGACACACACACACATATAATACAATATGGAGGGTTATCAGTCAGTTGAGAGAGGAAGATGACAGAGAACACTCAGACATAAACCAAAAGGCTCCCTCACTTTTAGGATTTCTGTCTTCTAGGAAATACAAGAGCAAAAAAACTAAAATAGTAGAAATGATTCTCCTTTTATCTAGTTCTCTAGAAACTTCTATAAATGATATGGTTCTCCAAACCTATTTATAGAGAACAGCAAAAAGACAATTCGAAATGGTTCTCCTTTATCTTAGTTCTCTAGAAACTTCTATAAATGATATGGTTCTCCAAACCTATTTATAGAGAACAGCGAAAAGACAATTGAAATGATTCTCATTTTATCTAGTTCTCTAGAAACTTCTATAAATGATATGGTTCTCCAAACCTATTTATAGAAAACAGCAAAAGACATTTAAATTTCATCCTTTTATCTAGTTCTCTAGAAACTTCTATAAATGATATGGTTCTCCAAAGCTATTTATAGAGAACAGCAAAAAGACAATTTAAATTATTCTCATTTCATCTAGTTCTCTAGAAACTTATAATAATAATATGGTTCTCCAAAGCTATTTGGAGTCCTGTGTGGCTCAGTTGGTAGAGCATGGCGCTTGCAATGCCAGGGTTGTGGTTCATTCCCCACAGGGGACCAGGATGAATATGTATGAACTTTCCAATTTATAAGTCGCTCTGGATAAGAGTTCTTGCTAAATGAACTTTAATGTAAATCTCAGCCACAACTCTCCCCATATCTCCCACGAATCATTGTGTTCTCAGTCAACTGACTTAGTAAAGGGTAATAAACATAGCTGTAATAATAAATGTGTTGACTTWTACATGTAATATAACCACCTCTTTCTCACTGTATCGGTTTGCTACAGTAGCCTATACTCTCTTTGTGGTCGACCCCTATTGAATTCCACTAACTACCTCTCACAGGCTGTAAATCCTTAGAGACAGGCTGGTGCTAAATCCCTGGGCAGCTCCTTTTGTGATAAACACACACACACACATTAACCTTTGAGGCCAAAAACACTAACGTTAGCAGTGGCACTGCGACAGACAAACATAAAATCCTCATATCGCTCTAAGACCAATTACACGCATCGCAGGTGTTACTTTTGCCAGGTCGCCAGGCCAGCTCCAACCTACCCCAGCCATGCCCATAAGCTGAGGTAATATTGAGAGGATGTTGTGTGGACGTTTGTATGTATGTAGCAAAAGGGGTCTCTGTTGTGTGACACGTGAAATATGAAGGTCATGCCACACTAGGTATTTAAAGCACATTGGCACACGGCGCGTGCAGGTGCACACAGAACGAGTGTGTCAACAGCATCACAGTTGGGCTGGTTTGAGAAATCCAGACGTAGGAAATAAGCGCCTGGGTACACTGTCCTGGGAGACAGTTGTTTTGTTTCCCCTCTGATGGAGATGAGTAACAGAGGTGTGGAAGAGGGGAGAATAGAGGAAGGAGAGGAGGAAGGTGATGGATGGAATAGAGAGATAAGAAAGCAGGTGAGTGGTAAAAGGAGGGATTGGGGAGGAGGAGGGCTATGGATGGAATGGATTGATGGAAGGAGGGGGAGAATTCCGACATGAGAAGAGGGAGTGATGGCAGCAATAGCGAGGAATAGACAGGTAAAATGGGAGGATTGGGAGGAGAGCGGAATGATGTAGGAGGATATAGTATAGACTATAGAGGGATGAGAGGAGAAGAGTGATGGCGGTGGAAACCATACGTTATACCCAGTAGCTTCCTGTGCATCTGACTGTAGAGTTCTCCAGACCTGTATCGTCCCTGTCTGGGTTTCATCACCATATCYGTGACCAATCATACACAGTCTCATTGGAGCCTGGCAACCAACTACAACAGAGGATAAAGCACTATCCTTCAGCTATATTAAAACCCACACATGATGAAATAGGAATTAGATGAGGATAGTTAGTGTTACTGTACTTGGGCCTTTGCAAATCCTGACAAACAACTACTAAACACACCTATAAAATGTGATAATGCCTTGGTCTTTCTGTTATACTAGCTCTGTCCCTCCCACACACTCTCTCTAAAGACCCGTTTGGTAAAGAGGTAGACATTTCACAAGCATTGGCATAGCAACAAAACAGTAGCTACTTGGCTAATGCATTTCCTGCTGGGTAGAATATATAGGCCACTGCAATAAAACAGCAATATCATTACATTCTTACGGGACATAAACATCTGCTTATGTGGCTTTTCCTAGAGGAAAGGGTTGTTCATGATACAGGAGATCATTTTAGCCCCTCGGGTTCACAGGAAATATGGTAGCCTAATTTCTCAACTCCAGTCCCCAGAACCCCTAGCAGCACACATTTTTGTTGTGCCCCCCCCCAAAACAAAAAAAATCTCACCTGATTCAACTCATTAAGAGCTTTATGATTAGTTGACAAGTTGAATGAGGTGTACTACAACAAAAATGAGATTTTCCTAACACTTTATGCATATTGTGCTTTCCCCTTTTAAAGCTAGAATACTTTGACAAATAAAATCAAGATATATAGCCACTGATTTTAAAAAATATAACTTTAAATGCCCCATTAGCTTAGTTCTACTGTCGTAACCCCATTAGAACCAAAACATAAACATGTTTTACTCCCCTTCTTTCTCTTCAGATTCTCTTAAGCTCTGTAAGGTTGGATGGGGGCGGTCACTGCACACATTATCAGGTCTTCCAGAGATGTTCGATCGGGTTCAAGTCTGGGCTCTGGCTGGGCCACTCAAAGGACATTCAGAGACTTGTCCCGAAGCCATTTGGGTTGTTTGGTGTGTGCTTAGGTCATTGTCCTGTTGGAGGGGTGAACCGTCGCCCCAGTGGTGGTCCTGAGCGTTCTGGAGCAGGTTTTCATCAAAGATCTTGTTGTACTTTCCTCGGATCATCTTTCCTTCGATGCTGACTAGTCTCCAGTCCCTGCCACTGATAAAACATCCCCACAGCATGATGAATGCAACCCCATGCTTCACTGTAGGGATGGTGTTGGCCAGGTGATGAGCGATGCCTGGTTTCCTCCAGACATGGCAATTGGCATTCAGGCCAGAGAATCTTGTTTCTGTCTTTTAGTGTGCCGTTTGGCAAACTCCAAGCGGGCTGTCATGTGCCTTTTAGTGGCTTCCATCTGGCCACTACCATATAAGGCTGATTGGTGGAGTGCTGCAGAGAATGGTAGTCCTTCTGGAAGGTTCTTCAATCTCCACAGAAGTACTCTGGAGCTCTGTCAGAGTGACCATCGGTTCTTGGTCACCTACCTGACCAAGGCCTTCTCCCCTGATTCTCAGTTTGGCCAGCTCTAGGAAGTGTCTTGATGGTTCCCAAACTTCTTCCATTTAAGAATGATGGAGGCCACTTGTTTCAAATCAAATTGTATTTATCACATGCGCCAAATACAACAGGTGTAGGTAGACCTTACAGTGAAATGCTTACTTACGACAATGCAGTAAAAAAAAAAAAAAAGAAACAAGTAATTAAGAGAGCAGTAAAATAACAAGCAAGACATACAGGAGGTACCGGTAAGAGTCAATGTGCGGCGGGCACGGTTGTCGAGTAATTGAGGTAATATGTTATAATGTAGTAAGTTATTAAAGTGACTATGCATAGATAATAACAAGAGAGTAACAGCAGCGTAAAATGGGGGGGGGGGGCAATTGCAACTATTCTGGGTAGCCATTTGTAGATGTTCAGGACTCTTATGGCTTGGGGGTAGAAGCTGTTTAGAAGCCTCTTGGACCTAGACTTGGCGTTGTACCTGTTGCTGTGTGGTAGCAGAGAACGGTCTATGACTGGGGTGGCTGGAGTCTTGACACATTTCTAGGGCATCCTTGACACCACCTGATGTTAGAGGTCTGGATGGCAGGAAGCTTGGCCCAAGTGATTTATTTGCTCGTACGCACTACCCTCTGTTGCCTTGCGGTCGGGGCCGAGCAGTTGCCATCCAGGCAGTGATGCAACCAGTCAGATGCTCTCGATGGTGCAGCTATAGAACTTTTGGGATCTGAGGACCAATGCCAAATCTTTTCAGTCTTCTGAGGGGGAATAGGTTTGTGGTGCTCTCTTCCGACTGTTTTGGTGTGCTTGAGACATGTTAGTTTGTTGGTGATGTGGACAACAAGGAACTTGAAGCTCTCAACCTGCTCCACTACAGCCCGTCGATGAGAATGGGGTGTGCTCGGTCCTCCTTTTCCTGAAGTCCACAATCATCTCCTTTGTCTTGATCATGTTGAGGGAGAAGTTATTGTCCTGGCACCACACAGCCAGGTCTCTGACCTCCTCCCTATAGGCTGTCTCGTCGTTGTCGGGGATCAGGCCTACCACTGTTGCGTCATCGGCAAACTTAATGATGGTATTGGAGTCGTGTCTGGCCGTGCAGTCATGAGTGAACAGGGAGTACAGGAGGGGACTGAGCACGCACCCCTGCGAGGCCCCCGTGTTGAAGATCAGCGTGGCGGATGTTTTGTTACCTACCCTTACCACCTGGGGGGGGCCCCATCAGGAAGTCCAATTTCCAGTTGCAGAGGGAGGTGTTTAGTCCCAGGGTCCTTAGCTTAGTGATGAGCTTTGAGGGCACTATGGTGTTGAACACTGAGCTGTAGTCAATGAATAGCACTCTCACATAGGTGTTCCTTTTGTCCAGGTGGGGAAGGGCAGTGTGGAGTGCAATAGAGATTGCATCATCTGTGGATCTGTTGGGGCGGTATGCAAATTGGAGTGGGTCTAGGGTTTCTGGGATAATGGTGTTGATGTGAGCCATGACCAGCCTTTCAAAGCACGTCATGGCTACAGACGTGAGTGCCTCAGGTCGATAGTCATTTAAGCAGGTTACCTTAGTGTTCTTGGGCACAGGGACTATGGTGGTCTGCTTGAAACATGTTGGTATTACAGACTCAAAACAGTCCTGTAGCTTAGCATCTCTTGGGTACCTTCAATACTGCATACATTCTTTGGTACCCTTCCCCAGATCTGTGGCTCGACACAATCCTGTCGTCTCGGMGCTCTACAGACAATTCCTTCAACCTCATGGCTTGGTTTTAGTTCTAACATGCACTGTMAACTGTGGGACCTTATATAGACAGGTGTGTGCCTTTCTAATCATGTCCAATCAATTGATTTTACCACAGGTGGACTCCAATCAAGTTATAGAAACATCAAGGATGATCAATGGAAACAGGATGCACCTGAGCTCAATTACGAGTCTCATAGCAAAGGGTCTGAATAGTTATGTAAATACGGTATCAGTTATTTTAATACATTTGCACAAAAAAAACTGTTTTCGCTTTGTCATTATGTGGCATTGTGTGTAGATTGAGGAACATTTTTTATTKAATACATTTTTGAATAAGGGCTGTAACGTAACAAAATGTGGAAAAGGTCAAGGGGTCTGAATACTTCCCAGATGCACTGTATCTGAGTCATATCTGTATAATGTTAGATTAGCCTAGAAGCTATTTTGGCTCGGCCACCCTGTAGCGTGGCTGAACGCATTAGATCAAGCACACAGATCCAAGCTTACAACAACAAATTAGGTCATCTCTTGATGATGCAGTTGACTTTGTAGTATGCTTATCATACCTCTAATCACAGCAGTGTTCTGGTCCCTACATTGTGTAACAAATCACACCCTATTCCCTATATAGTGCACTACTTTTGACCACAGCCCTAGTCAAAAGAAGGCCACTATAGAGAATAGAGTGCCATTTGAGACAATATGTGACTCAATGACGGTCTGCACAAAGCCTTCTCAGGCAGAGCTGAWGCAACCTAGAGACTTGGGTTGAAAAYGTCTTTAATGGTTCCAACAAACAGCAGAACAAAGCCCGTGGCTCTGTCCCAATACTTCAGAGATGGACCCTTCCTTCCATGTTTCCTTAAGGTCAGTGATGAGGTAGGGGAAAGCAAAGTTATCACGTTACTTCCACCAATCCAACTAACTCAGATTCGTGATTACTTCAGAAACGGACAGACAGATGCATTTCTTAAGATTTCAACAGGGGCCCAATATACACTGCTCAAAAAAATAAAGGGAACACTTAAACAACACAATAACTCCAAGTCAATCACACTTCTGTGAAATCAAACTGTCCACTTAGGATGCAACACTGATTGACAATAAATTTCACATGCTGTTGTGCAAATGGAATAGACAAAAAGGTGGAAATATAGGCAATTAGCAAGACACCTCCAATAAAGGATGTTCTGCAGGGGTGACCACAGACCACTTCTCATTCCTATGCTTCCTGGCTGATGTTTTGGTCACTTTTGAATGCTGCGCGTGTTTTCACTCTAGTGGTAGCATGAGACGGATCTACAACCCACACAAGTGGCTCAGGTAGTGCAGCTCATCCAGGATGGCACATCAATGCGAGCTGTGGCAAGAAGGTTTGCTGTGTCTGTCAGCGTAGTGTCCAGAGCATGGAGGCGCTACCAGGAGACAGGCCAGTACATCAGGAGACGTGGAGGAGCCGTAGGAGGGCAACAACCCAGCAGCAGGACCGCTACCTCCGCCTTTGTGCAAGGAGGAGCAGGCGGAGCACTGCCAGAGCCCTGCAAAATGACCTCCAGCAGGCCACAAATGTGTCATGTGTCTGCTCAAACGTCAGAAACAGACTCCATGAGGGTGGTATGAGGGCCCCACGGCCACAGGTGGGGGTTGTGCTTACAGCCCAACACCGTGGCAGGACGTTTGGCATTTGCCAGAGAACACCAAAATTGGCAAATTCGCCACTGGCGCCCTGTGCTCTTCACAGATGAAAGCAGGTTCACACTGAGCACATGTGACAGACGTGACAGAGTCTGGAGACGCCGTGGAGAACGTTCTGCTGCCTGCAACATCCTCCAGCATGACCGTTGGCGGTGGGTCAGTCATGGTGTGGGGTGGCATTTCTTTGGGGGACCTCATGTGGCTGGAGTGTGTCAGCAGTTCCTGCAAGAGGAAGGCATTGATGCTATGGACTGGCCCGCCCATTCCCCAGACCTGAATCCAATTGAGCACATCTGGGACATCATGTCTCGCTCCATCACCAACGCCACTTGCACCACAGACTGTCCAGGAGTTGGCGGATGCTTTAGTCCAGGTCTGGAGGAGATCCCTCAGGAGACCATCCGCCACCTCATCAGGAGCATGCCCAGGCGTTGTAGGAGGTCATACAGGCACGTGGAGGCCACACACACTACTGAGCCTCATTTTGACTTGTTTTAAGGACATTACACTAGCCTGTAGTGTGGTTTTCCACTTAATTTTGAGTGTGACTCCAAATCCAGACCTCCATGGGTTGATAAATTTGATTTACATTGATCATTTTTGTGGATTTTGTTGTCAGCACATTCAACTATGTAAAGAAAAAAGTATTTAATAAATATTTCATTCATTCAGATCTAGGATGTGTTATTTTAGTTCCCTTTATTTTTTTGAGCAGTGATTCATAAGTTGAGTTTACATCATTTGGGGTGATTTAGGGGGAAAGTGAGGATTACACTCCACAACTCACCAGAAATGATGGGGACATCGAGATCTCCATCTCTACGTAGCTCTATTACCTTATTGTGTATTCATAATTGTCATCAAACCAAATCGCAGTGACACCAAGGTGTAGATGTAAGTGTATTAGGATAAATCACAGACCACACGACGTATCCCATTGGTCTACTGTTAGATGCTCATTGCCTCTAGGTTGACGTGTTCCAACAACTACACTACCACACCACTAGAATGCATATATTTTGTGTGGGTTCTACTTTGAAACCTGAGTAGAATGGCTGGCAGTTCTAGAACCTCTAGAACACTGCAGGTCTACTATAGATCAGACAGACCACAATCGATACAAGACAGTTCAAAAACCCTCAGTTGTGAGAAAACCCAATAAAGGCTGGGATTCAATCCGATCGCGCTTTGTTGACAATGCGCCATTTAAAGGACAACTTTGGATTGAGCCGTTATATGCAGTGTCCACCGTTAAACAGTCTCCACAAAAACGGGAACATTGCCTTTTAGGTGCATTGTCGACAAAGCGATCGGGTTGAGTCCATCCCCATTCTCTCACTCTTTCTCCTCTGATTAACGGTCTGGTCGTTGGAGGCAGAAGACTTTGGCCTGGTGGTCTCCAGAGGCAGTGACCGCCATAGAGGCTTCTCTGTGAGAGGAGAGAGGAGAGTCAGAGATGAGAACAGGAGCCTTCTCTTCAAGTACGTAGAATACAACTTCCCCATAACCACTGATACAGGGTCAGACGTTTTGTTCATGAGCCTAATGAAAAGGTTAGGAACTGTGATTAGCGGAAACTTAGGTGTGTGTGTACCTGTTGAGTGTGAAGTCGAGGATCTCCGCCTGGTGGCCGCGGTACTCTGACACCATGGTTCCCGAACGGGCATCCCACAGCCTCACCGCCCCGTCCAGACAACAAGTGGACACCACAGAGGATGACTCCTCCCACTGCAGGTTAAACATGCCAGCCTGACACACACACACAGTCGGTTATAGAGCAATAACAAGGTATATGAAAACAGCAGAGCAACACGTCTCTACAATCCATGATCAGAGGATTATGGGGGTTTGGTTGTGAGCCTGTTGGATGGCTGGTTTCTTACCTGGTGCTGACACTTGTCTGAGGACCTGTGAGGGAGTCATAGATAGCCAGGGCCCATACAGATACGCCACCGCTATCAGGGGCAACCTGGACAACAGAGAACACGGCATCGTTCAAACCATGGCAACTGTTACACACCTTATGCATGTGTTCATTTAAGGTTAACTTGGGATCTGGTCTTATGTTAAAAACATGAAGTCTTACACATTGCAGAACCCCACTGACTCCACCGAGTTGGTCTCCTCAGCATCCTCCTGAGAGGCTTTGCCCCGTCCACAGAGAACACGCCCAACACCTACACACACCATTAGATACATCCAGTTATACAGCATATACCAACTGACAAGTAGCAGGACAGCACATCTCTAAAACCCATTACATGTTGGCCATTGAACACATGACAGAACCTTTCTTGTGAATAATGCATGTCAATCTCCCCATGTCATCACGTCATCTGTCCCACCACGTAAACCCAGAAGTACTGTTTTCATTCCCCTACCTCTGGACGTGTCCTCTACCGTAGCTCCAGTAATACGTGTCCTCTATCCTACGTGTCCTCTACCTACAGTAGTACGTGTCCTCTACCCTACAGTAGTTATGTCCTCTACCACAGTAGTTACGTGTCCTCTACCTACATAGTACGTGTCCTCTACCTACTAGTTACGGTCCTCTACCCTACAGTAGTTACGTGTCCTCTATCCTACAGTAGTTACGTGTCCTCGATCCTACAGTACGTACGTCCTCTATCCTACAGTAGTTACGTGTCCTCTATCCTACAGTATTACGTGTCCTCTATTACAGTATGTACGTGTCTCTATAAACGTATATTGTTTCTCATAATACGTATGTGATGTGTTCTCTATAATACGGTATGTGATTTCTCTATAATACGGTATGTGATGTTCTCTATAATACGGTATGTGATGTGTTCCGCTATAATACGGTATGTGATGTGTTCTCTATAAAACAGTAGTTATGTGTCTCTATAATACGGTATGTGATGTGTTCTCTATAATACGGTATGTACGATGTTCTCATACGTATTGAGTTTCTCTATAATACGGTATGTGATGTGTTCTCTATAATACGGTATGTGATGTGTTCTCTATAATACGGTATGTGATGTGTCTCTATAATACGGTATGTGGTGTTCTCTATAATACGGATGGATGTGTTCTCTATAATACGGTATGTGATGTGTTCTTATAATACGTATGTGATGTTTCTCTATAATACGGTATGTGATGTGTTCTCATAATACGGATAGTGATGTGTTCTCTATAATACGGTATTATGTGTTCTCTATAATACGCGTATGTGATGTGTTCTCTATAATACGTATTGATGTGTTCCTCTATAATACGGTATGTGATGTGTCTCTATAATACGCGTATGTGATGTGTTCTCTATTAATACGGTATGTGATGTGTTCTCTATAATACGGTATGGATGTGTTCTCTATAAACGTATGCTGATGTTTCTCTATAATACAGTAGTTATGTTTCTCTATAATACGTATTATGTGTTCTCTATAATACAGTAGTTATGTGTCTCTATAAATACAGTATGTGATGTGTTCCTCTATAATACAGTATGTGATGTGTTCTCTATAATAATATGTGTGTGTTCTCTATAATACAGTATGTGATGTTCTCTATAACGTAAGTTATGTGTTCTCTATAAATACGTAGTTATGTGTTCTCTATAATACAGTAGTTATGTGTTCTCTATAATACAGTAGTTATGTGTTCTCTATTAATACAGTAGTTATGTGTTCTCTATAATACAGTAGTTATGTGTTCTCTATAATACAGTAGTTATGTGGTCTCTATAATACAGTATTATGTGTTCTCTATAATACAGTATGTGATGTTTCTCTATAATACAGTATCTGTGAGTGTTCTCTATAATACAGTATTGATGTGTTCTCGTATAATTACAGGATGTGATGTGTTCTCATAATACAGTATGATGGTTCTCTATAATACAGTAGTTATGTGTTCTCTATAATACGTAGTTATGTGTTCTCTATAATACAGTAGTTCTGTGTTCTCTATAATACAGTATTGCATGTGTTCTCTATAATACAGTAGTTCTGTGTTCTCTATAATACAGTAGTTCTGTGTTCTCTATAATACAGTATGCTGTGTTCTCTATAATACAGTAGTTCTGTGTTCCTAAATACAGTAGTTCTGTGTTCTCTATAATACAGTAGTTATGTGTTCTCTATAATACAGGAGTTATGTGTTCTCTATAATACAGTAGTTATGTGTTCTCTATAATACATAGTTATGTGTTCTCTATAATACAGTAGTTATGTGTTCTCTATAAATACAGTAGTGTATATGTGTTCTCTATAATACAGTAGTTATGTGTTCTCTATAATTACAGTAGTTATGTGTTCTCTATAATACAGTAGTTATGTGTTCTCTATAATACAGTAGTTATGTGTTCTCTATAATACAGTAGTTATGTGTTCTCCATCATGCAGTAGTGCCCGCTGCCCACCTTGCCAGTGGCAGTGTTGATGAGCTTGGCACGGCCGTCCACGGAGCCCGTCAGCACCAGAGAGCCGTCCTTGTTACAGGCCAGGCACGTCAGCGCCCCCTGGTGCCCATCATGACCTGAGGTGGCCAGAGAAGCGAGGAGACAGTTGAGTGGGGATAGAAGTTGTCCCTTACCGCTGGTCCAGTGGCAGTTATTCTTTTATCCTCAGAAAAGTCAAGATTAGGATTTGGGGTTTGGTCATCTGCTCTAGATATAAAGTAAGCTATGCACACTAATAAACACATTCCACACCGATTTTCATGAGGTATTCCACACTTAATCCCAGTGACTATGACACCTATCCTGCCGTCTGGCAGTAGTGGGGATTGTCACATACTCTGTTCAGGCGTGCGACAACTTGKCCAAACTCACCTTTAATCACATGGGTGGCGTTTCCCTGCTTGAGGTCCCAAAGTCGTACGTTCCCATCTTCATAGCCCACCACAGCTCTCTTCCCTGTGGAGAAAAGACAAAGTTGTTACATGTTCAACCTGGTAGCACAGATCATGGTAGAGTGTTCTGTGCTGAATTGTCCTTTATTTTTGGCTGGGGAGACAGTCTCACCGTCTGGCAGGACCTTTCCACTGGTCGATTGGCAGCCGGGGCCCTGCAGGGTCTTACAGTCACCCCCTGGGATCTTCCACATCCAAACGTTACCGTCCGCCATGCCCGCCAGCAGCACCGGGGCGCAGGGGTGCCACTCCATCCACTAACACACACACACACACAGCAACTTCAGATGCCAAAACTTGATTTAACTACCTAGCTTAATCAGGCTGAATCAGGTGTGGCAGTGTGTTCCTGCTGGTCTACAACAAATATGCGCACCCTGTTTTGGGCCGGGCTGCGTTCTTCCTCACCTCCAGGTCTCCCACCTCGAAGGACCACACCTCCTGCYTGGTCTCCACCTTCCAGACCTTGATCAGCCCGCTCATGTCCCCCGTGGCCACCAGGGAAGAATCATGGCTGAATAAAACACTCGTCACGGAGTCCTTATGGCCTACGGTTGTGGAAAAAGAAGGACTGGGGTTTAATATTGGGAGCAACACAAATATTTGTTTATTCTGAGCTCAACTATCCTGTAGCATAAAGAAATGTTCTATTGGGATGTCAAAGCTAAATTAAAACCACAACAACTAATTGATGACWGCTTGGAGACTCACCTGTACATTCAAACAGCACTTCCCCGTCACTCACTCTCCAGACATAGGCCTTGTCGTCCTCTCCTCCGGTCACAGCCAAGCTGTTTGTGGCTGGGTCCAGACTCACACAGAACACGGAGCCTGGAAAACATAAGTCAATGTGACAACAGAAAAAAAGAGACCCAACATGTCCCTGGCCTATCCAGTAGCTTCCACCCTGTCTCCTTCCCTTCAATACCTGGAATACATGAAATGACTTAAAGTCATCCACCCTTTACTGTCAAATCCTATCAACATAGGTGTGGTGTGATGGACAAGATAATGAGATGGACCTACTCGCCAACTGCCACTGAGTTGTGAAGAGACTGAAGAAAAGCACTAGTCAGGTGATATAGTTAGCTAGCTGGTACCGTGGTTTTGGAAAAGGTGAGTTCGCTGTCATCTTGTCCTTTTCCTGCTCCATCTCGTCGTCGGTATCCCAGTCTTCCTGTTTATCGTCTCCGTCCTCAGTCTCTCCGAAGTCCACGTCCTCGAACTCATCCGAAATCATCTGTCGTCAAGTGAGGTATTACTGTACTTGACACATGTACCTCTCTTAGTTTTATACCACGACATTACTCATATAAGGTCTAACCAAGACAATGCCACCAGCGTCCAAGAGACAACTTATTTTGCTCAATCAATGACAGTCCATGTGGCAAGTCCTCATAAAGTTATAAGGACATTAACTAAACTACACACCTTGAAGCATCTGATCTCGACCAACTAACTTTATCTAGCTAAGCATGCAACCATCATTACCTGGGTTTTGCTCTGTTTCGTTAAGGTCGATGACTTCTATAATCTCTTCATCCCCGTGGAATTGTACCGATCGTCCGAGTTATCCATGATAGATAGCTAACTTACCTAGCTAGCTAGATGTTACCAAGGTGGCTAATTTAAATTAGCTGCCTAACTTGAGAGCTGAAAAGTTTGCTAGCGCGACAAATGTTGATTCAGGTTAAGATAATATGTTAAGTCATTCACAGAAAACGCTAAGATTGTTATTTCTTGGTGCTGACCGAAGAACAAATACTAGCTAGAGAGAAAACATCTAAAAGTGTCCCCATGTTTTTTCACATGTGGAAAGTCTCCGGAATTCTCTGGCACTCCGTGATGACGTCAATTAAACATTTGATACGATTGGTGTTTCGCCCTGAAGCTTGACACGCCTCCTTCATTGTAACAACCAATCCATGCCAAGTGGGCGGGACTTCTTCAACATGACTACCTCATCGGAGTGTAACATCCTACCTTGTTCACTAGATGGCAATAACACCATTATCATCATGCTGGCTTTTTTTATGTACTGTTGTGGTCTCAGGACCGGAGTTGAGAAACACTGTTCTAATATAATATTCTGTTAGACTAATGTGAATTATCTGAACACAGAATAGGTGAAAGATAGATGGCACAACTTCCACCTACCCTATCGATCTGCTAACGTACTGTAAATATCCAGGTAGTAAGAGTAGGCCAGGGCTCGATTTGGAATTGGCCCCATGTTAATTTCCTCTAATCTAATTGGCTATCCAATCAGACATAAGTATTACGACATGTGACTTTGGGAAAACGGTCCCCTCAACAATGCCTTCATAAAAAGGCTCTATGGCTGCTGTGATTTCCAGTTTAGGCTTCTTCTAGTTCTTGCAAAAGCCTGTCGCCGTGAGTTTAGACATGTTTCGTTTTTTTCCTAATTCTCCTTTGTGTGTAATGTCTTGTCCTCTTAACTTTCTATATTTTGATTTAAGTGCAAGTGTTCTGGTAGTTCTGTTAATTGTGTAAGTAGTGTGCCTGTGAATTGTGTGATTGAGTGGACACAGCTGAGGCAGTGCATTAGTTTAGCATCCACAACTCTTCCAGGAGGGCTTGCATATTGGCGATGCACTTGAGTCAATGTTTGAATATCAACCGCCACTAAACATGTCATTTGTACCTCAGAAACTGCAAGAGTCTGGTCGTGGGAAGAAAGCTGTCTCCAAATCGAAGACTCCCACAAGTCGCTCAGTCAGGGCAGGTCTCCAGTTTCCTGTAGGCGAATTCACCGTCTGCTGAAGAGGGACATTACGCTAACCGCATTGGTACAGGAGCTGCAGTCTACCTCGCTGCCATACTGGAGTATCTCTGCGCTGAAGTCCTGGAGCTGTCGGCAACGCGGCCCGTGACAATAAGAAGTCGCGCTTCTCCACGGCACATCCAACTAGCTGTGCGGAACGACGAGGAGCTGAACACGCTGCTGGGTCGGTCACCATATCGGAGGGTGGTTTCCCAAACATCCAAGCCATGTTACTCCCCAAGAAGACCAAGCTACCTAAAGACGAGGCAGCAATGCCAAGACGTCCAGTCTAAGAGTTTTAAAATGTACCTACAAGCTTTTACCGCAAACTTCACCGTTTTCCTTAATAAAATACACATTTAAGAATATATTGGTGTTGGCCAGCTGATGCACTGCAATGTCCAGACATGCCTATGTTAAGCTTTATTTAAATATTCATTAATTGAAATCAAACCTCATAGGCAAGCCGGGGCAATTCAGGAAGTGCTTTCAATTCAATATGACACTTTTGCCAAAAAAAATGCTTCTCAGTTTGAGAAGTGTGTACAGAAATAATGCCAGTTCACTGGAATAGGAATTCAATTTACTTCTGATAGACTGACTTCAATTGAATTGACCCCAACCCTCCAAGGAATGAGGTAGGCCTACTGGTTTCATGAGCTAAAACCAATACCTGGATTGTGTGGGTGTCTGACTGCTCCAACACATGTGCAAACTGGGTTCTAGTGACTGAGTTAAAACTAGGGCATTGCAGAACTGAATCTTTAATGGTATTTTCCATCCAAAGCCAGTGTGACAGCTTTTCAAAGTAACTTGAGCGCACCCCTCAGCTAGCTTGAAATGTGGCTGGAGCCATCCAATTAGTATCCTTGTGTGCTCAACCTTTTGACTGTTAGAGGGGTTTGATGCAGAGGACCACTGTTTGAGCCAGTAGGGGCCAGTCAGACAATGGAGAAACCTCAACACCACACTGACCCTGTTACACCAGATGGGGGGACAGAATTTAGAATTACATGGGAGAAATTTGCATCAATATTGAGTAACTGGCCCTGGCTTGATTCTCTCCTGTCATGCTAGCAGACCTTTTAAACTTATATTGAGCTCTTTTCATATCTAAGAGTGGCTGCATTGATATTATAATTAAAGCATTGTCTGTTCACTGTTCAGGCGTGTCAGGGTACTTTGTCTGGGCTTACTTCTCTGTGCTCATGAGTCTTTGATCCTAGGGGCAGCTGGCATGGCTGCCTGCAGGTTTGTGTCCCGGGACGGTTTCACTGAGGCAGACCCTCAGCGTGGCAACACCACAGTACTGCACCATGATAAGGTAACCTGGTAGAATGGTATCGTACAATAGGTAAATGATACCAAGTGAGAAGCACCTGTGAGGAGACTATTTTGTATTTTCTTATGCTTGATGTTACTTGAAATCAGGGGCGCAACTTTGGTTAAGAAGTGGGTGGGACATTTTTCACTCAACGCCTACCCGACCGCTCGGAGGCAACCTGAAGTCCTAAAGCACACCATTCTTGTTTTGATCACATTCCATAAAACTGAGGGACAAATCATTCAGATTGGGGGGACGCTCTTCCCCGCCCCAGTGAAATCGCCCGTGCTTGAAATGTACTATTAGTGCAAATTTTATCATATTTATGTCAGATGTGATATGTTTGTGTATGATATATGAAAGATTTCCTATAGCAAAAGAAATATGTCAACATGACATGTATTGTTTCCATGGTTTCTCCTTCCTCTTTCTCAATCCATCTAAATTCCAATTTGTCTAGAAGTCACATGAAACAATGTTTTTCAGGTCTCTACTTTTGTCCTACTTGCTCAGACATATGAGATAACGAACTGTGGTGGGCTTCTTTAAACTGTCATAGGATGACATAACAGTCAGACACCAGAATCAGTCATAATTTCGTCAGTTATCACAAAAATGAGCCTGTTTAATATTGACACTGGGATGCGGTACCAACACACACACACACACATACTGTACATGCCATAAGAAAGTGGCACACATACACTACCGGTAAAAAGTTTTAGAACAACTACTCATTTAAGGGTTTTTCTTTATTTTGCTATTTCTACATTGTAGAATAATAGTGAAGACATCAGAACTATGAATAACACATGGAATCATGTAGTAACCAAAAAGGTGTTAAATAAATCAAAATATATTTAGATTTGAGATTCTTCAACTGGCCATCTTTGCCTTGATGACAGCTTGGCACACTCTTTGCATTCTCTCAATGCTTCACCTGGAATCTTTCCAACAGTCTTGAAGGAGTCTCCACATATGCTGAGCACTTGTTGCCTGCTTTTCCTTTACTCTGCGGTCCGACTCATCCAACCATCTCAATTTGGTTGAGGTCGGGATGTGAGGCCAGGTCATCTGATGTAGCACTCCATCACTCTCTTTCTTGAGCAAATAGCTCTTACACAGCCGGAGGTGTTGTGTCATTGTCCTGTTGAAAACAGATGATAGTCACACTAAGCCCAAACCAGATGGGATGGCGTATCGCTGCAGAATGCTGTGGTAGCCATGCTGGTTAAGTTTGTCTTGAATTCTAAATAAATCACAAACAGTGTCACCAGCAAAGCACCCCACACCATCACACCTCCATGCTTTACGGTGGGAAATACACATGCGGAGATCATCCGTTCACCACACCGCGTCTCACAAAGACACGGCGGTTGGAACCAAAATCGCCAATTTGGACTCATCAGACCAAAGGACACATTTCCACCGGTCTAATGTCCATTGCTCATGTGTCTATGGCCCAAGCAAGTCTCTTCCTCTTATTGGGGTCCTTTAGTAGTGTTTTCTTTGCCATTCGACCATGAAGGCCTGATTCACACAGTCTCCTCTGAACAGTTGATGTTGAGATGTGTCTGTTTTCTTGAACTCTGGTAAAGCATTTATTTAGGCTGCAATTTCTGAGGCTGGTAACTCTAATGAACTTATCCTCTGCAGCAGAGGTAACTCTTAGCCTTCCATTCCTGTGGCGGTCCTCATGAGAGCCAGTTTCTCATAAGCGCTTGATGGTTTTTGCGACTGCACTTGAAGAAACTCAAAGTTCTTGAAACTTCCGTATTACTGACCTCATGTCTATCTAATGTTACCCCCCTACCTTGTCACAACACAACTTATTTGTTAAAACGCATTAAGAAGGTAATAAATTCCACAAATGAACTTTTAACAAGGCACCCTGTTAATTGAAATGCATTCCAGGTGACTACCTCATGAAGCTGGTTGAGAGAATGCCAAGAGTGTGCAAACGTGTCATCAAGGCAAAGGGTGGCTATTTGAAGAATTTCAAATATAAAATATATTTGGATTTGTTTAACACTTTTTGGTTACTACATGATTCCACATGTGTTATTTCATAGTGTTGATGTCTTCACTATTCATCAATGTAGAAAATAGTAAAAATAAAGAAAACCCTTGAATGAGTAGGTGTTCTAAAAACTTTTGACCAGTAGTGTACTTACACACTGACACAAATACACATAAGCTAGCGCACACACACACACACACACTGTAATTCCAGGCTCATTTTCTAGGGCCTGGAAGCTGTTAGAGAGGGAGGGAAACATAATGAGTATGCAGGTCTGGGAACACTTTGGTGGAAACTTGTGGACTAGTTGGCTCTACTGTAAAGCCTTGCTCTGCTTTCGTTTAACGAGAAACCTTTATGGCCGTCAACACATTACAGCCCCCCATTTCCCTTTCATTCTCCCTAAACCTAGTTTCCATTTGCAACATATAGGTGATTTCTTTCATTTTCTCTTGTTATGTAGGGAGTGGTTCTCAACCCTCTCCTTGGGGACCAACAGACGTATTTGGTTTTAGCCCCGTATTAGCTCACCTGATTCATCTAATGAAGGATTTGAATGAATTATTGCAAGTTGAATCAGGTGTGCTAGCTCTGGAATAGATCAAATACATGGAACGGCTGGGGGTCCCCGAGGAGAGGTTTGACAACCATTGATGTAGGGCACCTTTTTTCACTCACATGATGTTCTGTATGACACATGCTACAAATAATGAGCATGGCCTAGTTCACAAACTGGCTTCTTTGCTTCACTGCTGTCATAGCCAAGTTGATGTCTGGACAGAATACATTTTGCCAGTAACRTGTGAACAAGCCAGAAGCTGGTGTTGAGAATTGTTGGTGGAATTTAGAACCCTTGTCTTAGTTGGTGTGAAACATATTCACACCAGTCTTACATAGTGTATATGGGTCTATATGACGCTGACCGGCCCATCAATGCTAAACATAGGTATTTTGGAGATCCACTATACTCATTCAATATTCATTTCCTGGGCCAAACATACTCTGTAAAACAAGACAAGTTGACATATTAACAGGGTATGTAAACAGGTATTTTTTCAGCTGTAAASTCCTTTGTAGTGTCAGTGAGGTCTGTGTGCTGTGGGACAGTGATTTGTGGCTGATGTTGGGTGAGGAACAGACTTCCCTTTGCAACCACTTATAGCCAGTTAGACTAAAACGGGGCCTTGTGTTCTACATACATTCTGCTCTCAGAGCTGCGGTTAACTGCTAAAGCCATAACCACAGGTCCAGGAACACTGTGGGTCTATTCACACAGTGTGGTTTGGCCGTAGCTGTGGTGGGAAGAACTGATCCCTAGTCAGTTGTTATATTTAATAAGAGCTGAGAGTTTCTAATGCATTTAGAACGCGTTTTCTTCCAAATACAAAGGTCTCCACAACGTTTCAAAGAGCCTACGGTCGTGTCTGTAAAATCAACATTTAACTGAATAGAAGTATGGCCTCACCCCCCATGACAGAAACAGCCAAGTTGAAATGTATCTACCACTGTACCAGCGCTGGTCGTTCTTAACTTTGATAACTAATTCTATAGCTCCCACCAAGGTTATTATAGTTTTGTGTTTTTATATTAGTTCGAATTTTTCTAGTTGTTTTTAAATTATTTTAAATTCTGTTTAATTTCAGTTCGTTTTCAGACCTGATTTCCTTGTTTTTTTCTAAATATTTTATTTCGTTTTTATATTATTTAGTTTCAGTTTCAGTTTTAGTGTTATGGGCAGAAAGCAAGTGTGGGAGGCTAGGAGCCATTTGTGTTGTACAGTTGTTTTGTGACTTGGAATTAAAAKGAATAGTGCAGAGACTGATGCAATAAATATGATGGGAGGAAACTCTCTCGCCCATGTTTACACATTTTAGTCATTTGGCAGACGCTGTTATCCAGAGCGACTTAGAGGACCAAATAGGGTTAAGTGCCTTGCTCAAGGGAACATCGGCAGATTTTTCACCTAGTGCTCTGGCCCAACACCGCTAGGCTACCTGCCACCAGTCCAATGCTTTTAACTTAAGTAGTACATGTACAGTATGTAAGAAGAATCAAGTTAGCTACTGAGCCGTGTTTTTCACAGGTTAGCGTTTTTCGTCATGAATCTTGTTCTGGATGCAGCTCTGTAGTGGTCACTAGCTAGCAAAGCCACCCAGTTATAACATCTGATTTTAAACCTAACCTTAACCACACTGCTAACCCGAATGCCTAAACCTAACCTTAAATGAAGACCAAAAAACGAATTTCTGTTTTTATAAATGTTTTACAATATAGCCAATTTTTACTTAGCAGCTGGCCTAAGGGAATCTCGCTCAGTTCTGTCTCTAGGACAAATCTCATCACAATAAAAAGCACAGAGTTTCTCTAAACTCAGAGGCGCAACATCCTGATACTTCCGGGAATGCTTGTGAAACAGACCAAACAGAACAGGCATGGGTTTGGGGTTTCAGAAGTCAATGAGGAAAGTGAAAAAAAATCTTCCTTAGTTGTTGATTATATCCAAATCTAAAGGCACAGCCTAGATTCGAGCCAATGTCTTAAGTAGTTAAACATGTTGTGACTCAGACCTTATGAAAGTGACAAACTGAAACGTTTTCATTTTCGTCAAAAAACGACTTTATATCGAAGGAGTGCCTTTGATTTGACGGCCTGCATATGCACAGTTCGGCGCGAGATGACCGTTAGACCGTGTGGTTCTGCGCATGATCATAGCTAGCATGACATCGCCTACAAGTGTGACCTGGGATTTTTATTGGASAAGCAGTTTCTGCCTATCGTCATACTGTACTGTCTTTGGTGATAGCTAGTGATGCACAAGCTAAGCCTATTTGAAACATCGCCATCTCCTTGCTGGCTCTACCCGACAGATTCAGTAGCTTGAAAACACACAAAAAGCTGGAAAACCCCCTTCAATTGTTGCCCAAAGTTTAGAAAAAAACAACTAAAACTGAACATAATTCATGATGATTTTTATTTTATTTCTGTTCGTTTTGAAGTCAAAGATAATAGATTCAGTGTAGTTTTTATTTTTCGAATGTTTTGTTAATTATTGTTTTTTCATGGTTAGTTTTAGTTTCAGTTTACTATTATAACCTCGGCTCCACCACATGTGTAAACATTAAAGCTTTCCTGAGTGCTAGTTTCCAGGGCCAGAGAACATGTTGGGGAGTTATCTCTCTGTCTGTTTTTTGTGTCATGCAGTAATTTAGCTGTCAGAAGAAATGGCAGATTCTTTTACACTGTTTCTAAATGGAGGTTATTTACAGATGTAGTATCTTCATTTGTTGCTGCACAGCAGGGAATGCAATCTTGTAGTCTATTCGAGGTTAGAAAAAGGCTTCTAAAGTTAGCAATTTCCACTTTAAAATGTCAGACTTGATTTGCCCTAACGAAAAATTGATCAACCCATACAAAATGTTTAATTCATTATAATCCACATAATAATTCACATGTCCTGTTGCTGCAGGACTATTTTCCTGTTGTAGCAAACTGGCTCAAATTAAGATCCTACAAATGTATGTGTGTGTCAGTGTAAAGAGAGATGTCAAAGTTGACGTTGGATAAAAATGGAAAGCTTGTTATAAAAGATTCGTATTAACAAATATTCTCATGTTGACAGACTTTGTGTAAGAATATGTTATAATAATTCTAGCATGTCACTGAACTTGCAAATGAGTCCACGCATCTTCCTCCAAGGCATTTACACAATCTATATGAATAACGTGCACAGCTGATCTCTTTTTATTAAGGGACCACTGAACAAGAAGATTGTAGACAATCTATCTCCAGGTGAGAGCTGGACGTCCATGCAGTCCCAGTTACAGCAGCTAATGCGCTAATAACCAAAATGCTAATCAGATGTTTCATTGAGTTTAGGGAGCCCCAGATAGTATACACCAATCTTGATGCTCCTTTGACGTCATTGCTCTCAATCTGTACGTCTCCAACACACCTGGGAGTCATTACCCCAGACACACACACACACACACACGTGCCACACACAACTTACACAGCATGCATGCACTCAATGCACTTACACACCAGCACACATGTTTAGGTAGTTCACAGGCAGTTCCACAGGCAACACACATATATACACAAACACACTTAATTCCACACACTTCATTCTTCTTGAGGAAACAGGGACTGAGCAGGGCTACTACTGCAAGTCATGTTAATGCCAGTGCCTCGAAAGGATAAGATTGAGCTCATGATCAGATAGGGAAAACACTGTCACATGGGTTGGATACAGTACAGCTAGCCTCCATAATCTCACAGAGATAGTATATCTTTCCAGCATTATGTTAAATGATTACCATGTGAGAAAAGCATAGCATAGATTTGTGAAGATGTTGAGTAGCCTAACTGTAGTTCATTAGCAGGACAATGACTGACCTAACCCAGTGCAGCCATCGAATGACCGATAAAAACATATAGGTGCATGAAGAACTATTTTTATTAGGCGCTAATAGTACCAAGCCTTGCAAATTGTGAGTAAAATGCCACCAGATGGCTAGTATTTGACTAGCATACACTCTTAGAAAGAGGATCAAAAGGATTCATAAACTGTCCCCCATAGAAGAACCCTTGTTGGTTCCAAGGAGAACCCGTTCAGTATTCTACTTCTCAGGCTGGGGAAAATATCCCTGTGGCTTTCCCCTAAAGAGCTTATCTTTCTCAGGCTGGCCAACATGAGACATGTCTCCAAGACCGCTCAGTTACATAACTGATGCACTGTACCATCCAGAGAAATTATAATCCTCCGTTACTATGGATACAGCCGTCCCCAACAGGCCTTCATTTGTGGCTGGGCGGGAGAAATTCTTGAACTAAAGGGTCCTATTCTATTCAGTCACTGGTTGTTCGGAAATTGTGGGGTTAAAGTGGATAACAAATGTGTTTAAAGGTACAATCTGTTCGATTTCCTTCTGCTGATTGTTGATAGTGTTATTGTAATTAGTGTATA
>NW_019946042.1:0-8008 GCF_002910315.2 Salvelinus sp. IW2-2015
TTGCAAAAGCGCTTGGTTCTATTCTTTTCCTGAGATCTTTGGCTCGCTGAACTAGGAAAACTTAGCCCAATGCCATTGGTTGACGCTAGCAGGAAACAGAACATGGTCAATCATTTCGCTAGACCACCATTGCCTCTATTTGCTTCTCCCCGTCCCAAGATGTGATATTCTGCCAGACTGTCTCCGTTTCCTTCTACTGCAGCTCGTTGTTCAGAGAGCAAAAATCTGTAGAGCTGAGTTGGAAAGTAAATACCTGTCTTGATATACATGTAACTGCCCATTCAAAAGTTTGAGTAGATTCCTATTTCGAAAAGATTTTTTTTGGGGCCACTCAAAATATATAAAATTGATCAGAAATACAGTGTTAGCATTGTTTAATGTTGATAGATGACTATTGTAGCTGGAACGCTAACAGAGGCATCTGCCTTGAAAGTCACGATCCTGGATACTGCTTAACTGTTGACGTGAGACTGGTGTTTCGTACTGATTTAATTGAAAAGCTGCAGTTGAGGACATATCAGGGCATCTGTTTCTCAAACTGACACTCTCAATGTACTTGTCTCTTGCTCGAGTGTGCACCGTGGAATGCCTCATTTCTCAGAGACAAGAATGACTGACGAGTTTCAGAGAAATTATTTGTTTCTAGCCATTTTGAGCCTTGTAATCAACCCACAAATGCTGATGCGTCGAGTTTTATTTTTTCTTATTTTATTTCACCTTTATTGTTAACCAGCGTGGCAAGTTGAGAAAAAAGTTCTTATTTACAATTGACTGAATAAAGCATTCACAAAAAGATACAAATGGAGTAAAAAAACATAACGTCAATAATACAGTAGAAAAATAAGTCATATAACAATGTGAGCAAATGAGGTGAGATAAGGAGGTAAAGGCAAAGAAAAAGGCCATGGTGGCGAAGTAAAAATACAATATAGCAAGTAAAACTGGAATGGTAGATTCTGCAGTGGACGAATGTTGCAAAGTAAAGTTAGAATATAATGGGTGCAAAGGAGCAAAATAAATAAATACAGTAGGGGGAGAGTAGTTGTTTGGGCTAAATTATAGATGGCTATGTACAGGTGCTGTAATCTGTGAGCTGCTCTGACAGCTGGTGCTTAAAGCTAGTGAGGGAATAAGTGTTTCCAGTTTCAGAATTTTTGTAGTTCGTTCCAGTCATTGGCAGCAGAGAAATGGAAGGAGAAGGCGGCCAAAGGAAGAATTGTTTTTGGGTGACGCAGAGATATACCTGCTGGAGCGCGTTGCTACAGGTGGGTGCTACTATGGTAGACCAGCGAGCTGAGATAAGGGGGGACTTTACCTAGCAGGGTCTTGTAGATGACCTGGAGCCAGTGGGTTTGCGACGAGTATGAAGCGAGGGCCAGCCAACGAGAGCGTAACAGGTCGCAGTGTGGGTAGTATATGGGGCTTTGTGGACAAAACGGATGGCACTGGATAGACTGCATCCAATTTATTGAGTAGGGTATTGGAGGCTATTTTGTAAATGACATCGCCGAAGTCGAGGATCGGAGGATGGTCAGTTTTACAAGGTATGTTTTGGCAGCATGAGTGAAGGATGCTTGTTGCGAAATAGGAAGGCCAATTCTAGATTTAACTTTGGATTAGAGATGTTTGATGAGATAATCAACAAGTCTAAAGGAGGCCAGTTTATTGCTTCTTTAATCAGAACAAACAGTTTTCAGCTGTTGCTAACATCATTGCAAAAGGGTTTTCTAATGATCAATTAGCCTTTTAAAATGATACACTTGGATTAGTTAACACAACGTGCCATTTTGGAACACAGGAGTGATGGTTGCTGATAATGGCCTCTGTATGCCTATAAAGATATTCCATAAAAAATCATCTGTTTCCGCTACAATAGTCATTTACAACATTAACAATGTCTTACACTTATTTCTGATCAATTTGATGTTATGTTAATGGACAAAAAAAATGGCTTTCTTTTCAAAAACAAGGACATTTCTAAGTGGCCCCAAACTTTTGAACGGTAGTGTATATTCACAGTACTTCACTTTCAGAGTTTGGTGTTTAATTACCAATTCACCTAGGACGTACTGTAGGAAGTAGATTCCTTTGCTCTGTAGAGGTAACTATAGGGTTACTGATATGAACTTTACTTTCACCCGTCTTTCCAGACCCACAAGCAGACATTACGTGCCTATTCTCCGAAAGTCATATGAATGCCCTGCCCTATAGGTCACAGTAAGATGTAAAATGAGGTGAATGGCAAAAAAGTAAAAAATACAATTCTAGAAGCGGGTTTAGCCCGTAGACCATTGGCCTTGAATATGAATATCCATTCTAGAAATGCTTTTTCTAATGGTAAATGGTGTTGGTGGAGAGAGATTGCATGATCCTGAGGCATCAGGATCCCTACAGTATTTAGAAGACCCTTCAATTATCTTTAACCCTCCCAAGTAGGAAATAACCCCTTACATTTTCACGTTGTGGACTCATGTTGAAACTTGATCATTTCAGTAACAGTGTGGAACCCTTAAGGTTTTCCACAGTTTTTTTTAGATGATTAAGTTTTCACATAAAACTGTAAAATGTAAAACTTCTCGCTACGCCATACATTAGTGTGTTCAGCTCAGTTCCACATGGTCTCAGTCTACGGTGTCAGAATAAACCATAGACAGCTCATGGGGCTACCAGTAGGTGGCGATAGAAGTATTTAGAGTTGCAAAGACATAGGAAACGTAATGCAACACACTTTAAAAAACGTAACGCAACACACTTTAAAAAACGTTAAACGCAGCGCACTTTAAAAAACGTAGCAACGCACTTTAAAAAACGTAACGCAACACACTTTTAAAAACTAATACAACACACTTTAAAAAACGTAACGCACACACTTAAAAACGTAACGCACACACTTTAAAAAGTAACACAAACACACTTTAAAAAACGTAACGCACACAAAAAACGTAACACAACCAACTTTAAAAAACGTAACGCAGCACAAAAAACGTAACACAACAACTTTTAAAAAACGTAACGCAACACACTTTAAAAAACGTAACGCAAGCCAAAAAACGTAACGCAGCACAAAAAACGAAGAACGCACACACACTTTAAAAACGTAACGCAGCCAAAAAAGTAACACACACACTTAAAAAAACGTAACGCAGCACACTTTAAAAAACGTAACGCAACACACTTTAAAAAACGTAACGCAACACACTTTAAAAAACGTAACGCGCACACTTTAAAAAACGCAGCACACTTAAAAACGTAACGCAACACACTTTAAAAAAACGTAACGCAGCACACTTTAAAAACGTAACGCAACACACTTAAAAAACGTAACGCAGCACACTTTAAAAAACGTTACGCAACACACTTAAAAAACGTAACGCAGCGCACTTTAAAAAACGTAACGCAGCACAGTTTTAAAAAACGTAGCGCAACACACTTAAAAAACGTAACGCAGCGCACTTTTAAAAAACGTAACGCCGCACACTTTAAAAACGTAAACCGCACACTTAAAAAACGTAACGCACACACACTTTAAAAACGTAACGCAACACACTTTAAAAAACGTACGCAGCACACTTTAAAACACGTAACGCAGCACACTTTAAAAACACGTAACGCAGCGCACTTTAAAAAACGTAAGCAGCACACTTTAAAAAACGTAACGCCAACACACTTTAAAAAAACGTAACGCAGCACACTTAAAAACGTAACGCAGCAGACTTTAAAAAACGTAACGCACCACTTTAAAAACTAACCAGCACACTTTAAAAAACGTACGCAACACACTTTAAAAAACGTAACGTAAACACACTTTAAAAAAACGTACGCAACACACTTTAAAACACGTAACGCAATACACTTTAAAAAAACGTAACGCAACACACTTTTAAAAAACGTAACGCAGCGCACTTTAAAAAACGTAACGCAGCACACTTTAAAAAACGTAACGCAGCACACTTTAAAAAACGTAACGCAGCACACTGTATGGACTCAATGGAACAGCCTGACAGTCATCGCTTCTACACTTCAGCCTGTGTTTTCAAAACATGTCCTCAGCGGAGTTTAAAGTTCAAATGGATGAAAATGCCGCCCCCTCCACAGAGGCAGTGTGTGTACTGTCGATTGCCAACGTCGCTTGGCAATTTCACACTTCATATGTGTGTTTTTTTATTTTCTTCCAAATACCTCCAAAGTGTTTTCCCAACAAGAGCAATGGGTCAGTTTTAGTTTGCAATTACCTCAAATTGAAGTCCAAAGAGTGTGTGAACCAGCGTTGCCTCTCCCTGGGTTTCCATTGTCTTACCTTCACACAGCCTGGCTTTAAACGCCTCTGTCTGCCCTGAGACTACCCAGGTTCACCAAACATACACACACACACAACCACACACACACACACACACACACACACACACACACACACACACACACACACACACACACACACACACACACAACACACACACACACACACCACACACACACACACACACACACAACACACACACACACACACAGGAGAAAGCATCCAGTCGGGGTCCATGAAGGTAATTCCCCCAAACCCCTTCTTTTTGAAACATATCAAATTGGATAGGTTCTTCCTACAGCCCAGCTTCACGTAAAAGGTAGCCATAGTTCAGGAGAGAGAAGTTGTTCATGTGGTATATTATTGGGAGAAATGGCTGATAATGAACCCTGGAATGGATGAGCTCGTGGAAATCCTTCAGCTCTCTCCCCGGGTCTGTCTAAAGCAGCAAGATAGACATGTTTCTATTATTTCTCATTTGGCACTCAGCAATATCATCACCCGTGTGTTTTTCTGCTTGCCCGGCCAGAACCGTTTCAAAACATCCAGAACTAAGTTGTGTCTTCGTCGGAAGAGAGAGGTTATAAATCAGATGAGAGCGCAGAGGAATTAGTCGCTTCCCTTAATGACTTACTTAGGGTGAATCCAAACGTCCACATAAGTCAAATTTTTACTTAGTCATGCATTGATGTCATTGGAACACTATGTACAAATGTTACTTAAATGGAAGTTAGGATTTCCCCCTGTAATCCTCTTCGTACCCATTGGACATAAGGTTTACAACAATGTCTTTCTCTGGATAGACTCTATCCCAACGTAGGGGATAAGCCAGGAAGCTCCCTCAATGTCTTTCTCTGGATAGACTCTATCCCAACGTGAGGGGATCGGCCCAGGAAAGCTCTGTCAATGTCTTTCACTGGATAGACTCTATCCCAACGTAGGGGATCGGCCCAGGAAAGCTCACTCAAAGTCTGCCTCCTGATAGAGGTCAAGGGTCAAATCGGAAGGGGTCAGGCTCTCTAGGAAGGCTCATCTACACATGCAGAGGAACGTTTTGGTAGTTGAGTTCAAAAAACAAAACCTCACTGACACTGTCAATCCAAAAATGCCATGTCCTTCAACAAGCGCTAATCTCTTAATGCATTTTCGTCTCCCTTTAAATGTAATTTTACTACCAGATCTTTTAATGCCGTCGTTAACCAGATGTAATAGGGGCCCTAAAACCGTAAGGTCAAAAGGAAATGCTTCAACACTCAAAGTAAGTAACTTACCATAGTTCTTTCCCACAATATATATTTGTATGTACCTGAATACATGATATACATTCTGTATTACGATGAGAATAAAATATAGACACCCTAATGTTGTTGTGTGTAAACGTTTCCAAGGATACAGCTCAGCGTTCAACACCATATTGCCTTCGAAGCTCATCACTAAGCTAAGGACCCTGGGACTAAACACCTCCCTCTGCAGCTGGATCCTGGATTTCCTGACGGGTCGCCCCCAGGTGGTAAGGGTAGGTAACAACACATCCGCCACGCTGATCCTCAAACATGGGGCCCCTCAGGGTGTGTGCTCAGTCCCCTCTTGTACTCCCTGTTCACTCATGACTACACGGCCAGCACAACTCCAACACCATCATTAAGTAATGCTGATGACACAACATGTAGGCCTGATAACCGACAACGATGAGACAGCCTATAGGGAGGAGGTCAGAGACCTGGCTGTGTGGTGCAAGGACAACAACCTCTCCTCAACGTGACCAAGACAAAGGAGATGATTGTGGACTACAGGAAAAGGAGGACCGAGCACGCCCCCATTCATTGACGGGGCTGCAGTGGAGCAGGTTGAGAGCTTCAAGTTCCTTGGTGTCCACATCACCAACAAACTAACATGGTCCAAGCACACCAGGACAGTCTGAAGAGAGGGCACGACAAAACCTATTCCCCCTCAGGAGACTGAAAATACTTGGCATGGGTCCTCATATCCTCAAAAGGTTTTACAGCTGCACCATCGAGAGAATCCTGACAGTTTGCATCACTGCCTGGTATGGCAACTGCTCGGCCTCCGACCACAAGGCACTACAGAGGGTAGTGCGTACTGCCCAGTACATCACCGGGGCCAAGCTTCCTGACATCCAGGACCTCTATACCAGGTGGTGTCAGAGGAAGGCCCTAAAAATTGTCAAAGACTCCAGCCACCCTAGTCATAGACTGTTGTCTCTGCTACCACACGGCAAGCGGTACCTGAGCACCAAGTCTAGGTCTAAGAGGCTTCTAAACAGCTTTTACCCCCAACCCATAAGACGCCTGAACACCTAATCAAATGGCTACCCAGACTATTTGCATTACCCCCCCACCCCCTCTTCTACACTGCTGCTACTCTCTGTTATTACCTATGCATAGTCACTTAAATAACTCTACCTACATGTACATATTACCTCAATTACCTCAACTAACCGGTGCCCCCGCACATTGACTCTGTACTGGTACCCCCTGTATATAGCCCCGCTATTGTTATTTACTGCTACTCTTTAATTAGTAGTTATTCTTAACTCTTACTTTTTTTTGTAATTTCTTAAAACTGCATTGTTGGTTAATGGCTTGTAATTAAGCATTTCACTGTAAGGTCTAAACCTGTTGTATTCGGCGCATGTGACAAATAACATTTGATTTGATTTGATGTTTCATGGGGAAGTTTACCAAACCGTGTATATGTTGGGGTGTATATAACAGTGTATATATTGGGGTACCAGAGGTCAGGGGTTAGACTGAGCAGTTGAAGCGTTATGGTCCTCYTGGCGATAAAGAGCAGGAAGTAGCTGGATTCAATGAGCACAATAAAGGAAGAGAACTAATGAAGCGTTGCTCTGTAAACGCTGTGGCGGGGTCACGTAAATATGACCGAAACCAGGGTAGAGTGGGTCCTCTCTGTTTCTCTGAACGTGTCTTTTGTTTGGGGCATTTGACAGAACTGATGATGACAAACATTCGTCGGCACACACGGTGGTATTGCTTCACTTCCTGCCACAGAGCAGCCATGTTTCAGCTCTGACATTTATGGACACCACAGAGGCTGAACAAGTTCTGGTTATCTACATGTTTCTAAAATGTCCTGTATTATATATATTTTTTTTAATTGCTCAGGGGAAAAACAGGAGTCAGTGGAGTCAATGTATCCATTTCCACCTCGTCTTGAAAAAGCTTCCTCTTACATCAACTAACATGGCCAGCTGTGTTTGGAGATGGAACTAAGACATGTATTTACGCTACCCAGTGATCTGTCTAAATGATTTCTAAACTACTTTCATCTGATAGAGCCTCAGTTCCTGTCTGACTGGCCCCTAAACCCTCATCAGCAGCCAGGGCAACAGCTTCATTAGTGTGTCACGGCCAGGGTCTGCTTTCTGATGGGATATCTGGCATCTTTTGACATCAGGTTAATAGCACTGGAACTTAGCCGTGTCCCAAATGGCACCCTATTCCCACATAGTGCACTGTAGTACACAGGCCCTAGTCACAGGTAGGCACTATATAGGGAATAGGGTGTCATTTGGGACGCAGTTTTGAACCCAGCCGCCGTGTTAAAGCTCACTGGGGGGAGTGGACTGTGACAGCCAAGAGCCAATGTGTGTGTGATGTGGTGTGTTGTGTGTGTGTGTGTGTGTGTGTGTGTGTGTGTGTGTGTGTGTGTGTGTGTGTGTGTTGTGTG
>NW_019946042.1:10297-16126 GCF_002910315.2 Salvelinus sp. IW2-2015
GCCACCTTCCTGTTCAAGTGAGCACAGCACAGCAAGGTGAGACCAAAAAAGTGTATTGTATGCTGCTGCTTAAAGAATATGCGAGGGAGATATGTTTACTGTAGCTAAGAAAGTAATACTAAGTGTATGTTTTGTAGTAAGCTGTTAGTAGCTCATGTGCCTCACCCTAATAACTTGGTCCCTTTTCCCCTCATATTTTAGCCTACTGTTCTGACTTGGTGGTGCACATGTAGCCTTTAGCCTGTTTTAGAGAAATGTAATCACTGAATATTATAAGAGCTTTCATTGTCTGCTTATATGCCCCCTTTATTTATCCTACGGGTCTGACTTGGTGTACAAGGAGAATACTGTAAGAATGGTCCATGCTCTGAATTCTGTTGCTGTACATTTCAAAAGTGCTGAACATTTATATTGACTACGTCTGTCCTAGCTTGTTCACTAATGTCTTAATCGAAATGACAGATTGCCTCTTATCCTCTCGTTGTCCCCTTATGCCATAGTTTGTACATCTCAATTGTCAGCAGAAACCACATTTGTTAAAGCAAGTCAACCATATCAGTTATGTTTTTTTAAGTCAGTAAATGAGGCTGAATTAACTGTTCCACTGCTAGACAAGGCTTTGCTGATGGCCAGGTGTAGTAGTGGTAAAGATTCACTCCATGGTGCTGAAAAGAAAGCTCTGCTGTTTGGACAGCTTTATGTTAGCCCTAACAATTTGTGGGCACCGTTTGTCACCGTTATGGTGTAATTAATGCATTGTTTAGTGTTGTGTTGTGTAGGGCTTTGCTGGCATGCATCAAACCACTTTTTTGTTGAGTTTGCTCCACCAAGATTTACATACTAAAATCGCTACTGCTCCTACCATCTCTAAGTCACAGCACAACCGTGCTGAACCACCGCCACTGTCACACTTTGTTTTCAGCTGACATCACCTACTAACGCCTCCATCACACCAACAGTGTTATTGGGCAAAATGGTGCACAGCATCATCTGGATATGTGTGCAATAAAAGTTCAACATTCACCTTCTGCTGCCATTTCTGTCAAGCCATCTACGCATACAGTTTGATGCATACTTTCGATACATGCAATTTATGCACCACACAGAACGCACTGCAAATGACTCTGCAACACAGTGCTGCAAGGCAAACGCAGTGTTCCATCGGAAATGAATATAAACTCAGCAAAAAAAGAAACGTCCTCTCACTGTCAACTGTGCTAATTTTTTGAAAACTTAACACATGTAAATATTTGTATGAACATAASAAGATTCAACAACTGAGACATAAACACGTCCTCGCAGTGGCAGACCACGTGTAACAACACTGCACAGGATCCGACATCCGAACATCACACCTGCGGACAGGTACAGGATGCAACAACAACTGCCCCGAGTACACCAGGAACGCACAATCCCTCCATCAGTGTCAGTCTTCCGCATAGGCTGAGAGAGGCTGGCCTGAAGGCTTGTGAGCCTGCTGTTAAGACAGTCCTCACCAGACATCACTGCAACAACGTCGCCTATGGCAAAACCCACTGTCGCCTGGACCAGACTGGACTGCAAAATGCTCTTTCATTACGAGTCGCCGGGTTTTGTGTCATCAGGAGTGATGGTCGGATCGCGTTTATCATCGAAGGAATTGATGCTTTACACCGAGGCCTTGTTACTCTGGAGCGGTAATCTTTGGAGTGGAGGGTCCGTCAATGGTCTGGGGCGGTGTTGTCCGGATCATCGGACTAGAAGGCAATCTCAAACGTTGTCGTTACAGGGAAACATCATCCTCCCTCATGGGGTACCCTTCCTGCAAGGCTCATCGACATGGACCCTCCAGATGACAATGCCACCAGCCATTACTGCTCGTTCTGTGGCATGATTTCCTGCAGACAGGAATGTCAGTTTGCTGCCATGGCCAGCAAGAGTCCGCGATCTCATCCCATTAGCACGTGCTGGACCTGTTGGCTCGGAGGGTGAGGCTAGGGCCATCCCCCCAGAACAGGTCTGGGAACTTGGCAAGGTGCCTTGGTGGAAGAGTGGGTGGTAACATACTCACAGCAAGAACTGGCAAATTGGTGCAGTGTCCATGGGGAGGAGAGCACTGCAGTAACTTAATGCACTGGTGGCCAGCACCAGAATAGCTGACTGTACTTTTGATTTGACCCCTCCTTTGTTCAGGGACCACACTTATTCAATTTCTTGTTAGTTACATGTCTGGAACTTGTCCCANTGTGTGTGGTGTGTGTGTGTGTGGTGTGTGTGTGTGTGTGTGTGTGTGTGTGTGTGTGTGTGTGTGTGTGTGGGTGTGTGTGTGGGTGACGAGCGCGAGAGAACGGCTTCATTCCACAACAACTGGAAGAAGTACAAAAGACTATACAGATGTGTGTCCAGAGGCCCATTACCCTCCAGATCCTCTGCTGGATAGATTTTCAAGCAGATGGATGTTTTGTTTGAATGTGAATAATGGGAAAAACACATCTCACGTAAAAATAAGTTGTTGTGTTTCTTTGTAGTTCTGTATGAATGTTTCAGACTTCCTGACTTGTGTTTTCCAGGACACAGAGAATAAACTTCAACAAGAGAAAGCAGATCTGCAGCACCACTGTGAGAAAAAGGTACAATCTCTATCAATAGTTACCCGCGCATCATATCAATGTAGTTACCCTCATGTCTAATCAATATTTGTGTCAATACAATACTCTCATATCAAATTGAGATTATATGGCTGACCTCTTATTTAGTGTATTGGCTCTAAATAAACAAAGGAAGACTGTCTCACTTTGTCTTAATGAGGAGCGTCCTTTCCTCTGAGTCTTACTCTACATAACTATGTAGGCCTACCGTGCCTAAAGTCAACTCTGTGAAACCTAAAGCCTGATCATAATTACATTCTACCTGCCTTTCCAGACTGACTGTGGTTCAATGGGAGAGATAAAAGCCTGGGACCCACATGGTCCTGGCTAGATCCCCCTCTACCCTTTGATATGTTATGTCCTGCCTGTAAACTCAAAGCTGTGATTAACAGGTCAGACTACTGCTGGTCACAGGGTCCACAGGGCTCAGTGGCTGTGGGGAGGAAGGGTGGAGTGGAAAGGTGAGGGGCATTCGGAGGAGTGAGGGTTTGACATTTAGGGGAGATGGGGGTTCAAATCAAATGAAATCACATTTTATTGGTCACATATTTAGCAGATGTTTTTGCGGGTGTAAGGGGGAGAGCCGGGGTGGTGGCGTGAAGTTGCCCAATTTAAGGCCATAGGGGACGGGAGATGAAGTCTTGTCCGTCCGAAAAGCCATGCTCAGTRGCCCCAYCTAAATCCAGCAAGGACCTTAATTGCTGCCAGACAGCAATGGCAGCGACCCCTCTCTCTTTCAAGCCTCCCTTCAAAGCCAATGTGTTGTCATAAAAAGCCAAGAAGAAGATCTCCAAACTTGAAGAGTCACTGAAGTGAGTAGAAAACACTGTAAATCAAATGTCTGTTTCTTTCTTTCATTTCATCACTACTTGGGGACTTGCCATTCAGTTTGGTTCAGAACACATCAGAAACATGGATTTGTTCACACACATCACCAACCCACAAACCCACAATGAAAATATGAAAAATGTCTCACAACGAGCCAGCACAGGCTTCCATCCATGCAATTATACAATGATACAATCCCCCAAAGTCACTGATTTAGAAAATGCTTAAGCACTCAGACATTGGTAAGTGCTAGTTACAGGGCCCGGGATACAGCTAAATTTGCAGAGCTCACCCTTGTGCAGTAATTGAAAACTGCAGTGGATATTTGAAGCTATATGAAATGTTGTCACTTTTAGTTCTCCATATGTGCCTGTCTGACACATGCTGAACAAGGAACCTCATAAGAGAGTTCTCATATCTGTGCTGTGCAGCGTCCCCAGTTGTGGGGCAGTGCCGAATTCCGTATTGTTGTACACCTCTCCTGTCTCAGATCTACAATGGCCGTGTCCGAATACCCATACTAGCGTATTAAACTGCATACTATATACTTATCGTTGCATACTATTTAGCACGCACCGTTTAGTAAAAAGTATTTCTCAAAATTCAACCAGCCTGATAATAGATCATTTCCAATTCCATGAATTTATCTTAACGCTGAATAGGTAGGAATGGGAAACAGGGGTTATAGGCTAATATCACATTTGACCTACACTGAGTGTACCAAACATTAAGAACACCTTCCTAATATTGAGTTGCACCCCTCTCTTTTCCCTCAGAACAGCCTCAATTCATCGGGGCATGGACACTACAAGTGTTGAAAGTGTTTCACAGTGTGTTCTTAATGTTTTGTATACTGTGTATAATGTATAGATCCATCAGCCCATCTATCCTATTTACAAAGAACTGAAGACAGAAACTGATAAATTGGGAACAGCTGGCACAACATAATGAACTAAAGCACTGATCATTGGGAACGAGATCAAAATGACTGCTAAGGCTTGATCCATAAATTAAATAGGTAGCCTACAAAACCATACTTGATTTTCAAAAATTCACATAGTATAAAACATAATATTTTCGCATACTGAGAATGTGTCATGCGCGATTGCATTATTTCCTGCTATTGGTTGATTTAGGTAGCGCATTCCCCATATCTAAATGATCAGCTGTTGTCAAAGCCAAAATTAGTATGGCATCCGGGCATTTAAAGTATACTCGATTTCCGCAAGTTGCATACTATTATACAAAAGAAATGTGCATACTCAAACAGCCTACTATTTAGGATGCAAGTATGGGTATTTGAATACGGCCAGTGTGTCCTCCAGATGTGTAGTTAGCAGGGGTTAATGGCTGAATCCGGGTCACTGAGGCCGCACTGAAGACAAGGAAGTGTCTTCAGTGTCACCCACCCTGCGATCCTTCCCACCTATGATGTCATTGGTTTTGTTTGTTTACTTGTCTCATTTAGCTGTAGCCTGTGAGATTCCACACCGCTACTTTCTATCCTCACTTCATACTGCATCGTTTGTAGTCATCATGTCGAATGCCCAGAATTGGCAAGTCTGTTAACAAGCAGGTGACCTCATCGTTGACAAGGGGCTGTGGGAGGAGCCAGGGCTTTGGCTTCGTCCAATACTCTAACATGGCCTCATTTCCTGAATCATTTTACTTGAGACCATTGGTCATTGATCTAAAATCTTTGAATGGTCAAAAATCTTATAATGTCTAACCAAATATGGGCTTTCTTTACTGCCTTCTACTACACTATTCCAGCTACAATCACATCTCATCCCCATGCACCCCTCCCATCTCATCCCCCCTCCATCCCTCCCTTCCTCTTTCCATTCTTCATACATTTCTCCCTCTCTCCATCCCTCCCACCAGATGTTTGGCTGACTGGCTCTCCTATCAGGCGTTACCTCCTCTCCTCCTCTTCTTTTCTCAGTCTGCTATCGTTCCATTACGTAGAGTACAGTCAGAGCACTGTGACAGGCTAGGCAGGGCCAGGTCTAATCCAGGGCTCTAATGCTGCATGCATTCCTCACTCTAATTAATACCATACATTACCTCATTATCGGCTCATACACAGATTACACTTCCTCTAATGAAAGTAGAATGTGTTCTGCACAATTAAAAGCTCACACAATCTAAGCTCACTCAATCCTAACGGCCCGGAACGCAGCCCCAATCCCAGTTCTAGCCTCAGCTCCTGCCCCAGACCAAGTCTCAGCCCTAACCTCAGCCCACCAGTCTCCTAATGGCCCCGGAACACAGCCCTGCCCCAGATCCAGTCAAGCTGTTTACCGTACTCTACTCTTCAACTAGGGCTGTGGCCATCATGACATTTTTTAGCCGGTGATTTGTCAAGCAAATA
>NW_019946042.1:19657-48318 GCF_002910315.2 Salvelinus sp. IW2-2015
ACATTCCCCCCATCTAATGAGTTGGTCCAGGCCAGGCCAGAGTCAGGTGGGTGAAGATCAGGTTTAAGATGCAGGTCCACACACCTGGTTCATCTTCAAAGTAAAGCCTCCATGTTGAAGGCATAGCAGTCAGTCATAAAGAGGGGTTGGGGGGTAACAGGGCTGTATGTTTCAGGTCAGGCACCTCTGCATTGGGGGACTGATACACCTGCAAGCTAGCTAGCTACCAGTCTGGATCTCTGTTAGCAGGGTCATGGTGAGGTCAATGCCATTTCACCTTCTGTTGTTTAATCTTTGTGTGACTGAAGTAAGTTGTTAGTTGAAAAAATTGTTAAATAGCTGCATCAAATGTTTTGAGTGCACAGCCTTTCTCCAGCTCCCAGTAAACTTGATGAAAGAATCTGTCTGTCTGTACATTCTTAAACGCCTATCAGGAGATGGGCCCAGATGGCAGCTTGATGATGGGTGGAAGTAAGAGGTCAGGGAGAGACAACCCCAGGGCCAGGTGGATAAGGTCATGGAAAGGGGCTTGCTGAGTGATGGACCTGCTGTCATAGTGTCTGTCTCTGTTTCACCCCTCACTCTCTCTCTCACGCTGTCTCTCACTCACACAATCACACAGGTGCGTGCCCTACACAACGAGGCGGAGAGAGAGAGAGAAGAGGCCAAGAAGAAGATCTCCAAACTTGAAGAGTCACTGAGTGAGTAGCAAAACACTGTAAAATTCATTCATCTTTTTTTAAATAACTGCTGGTCTCCCGGTAAATGACCATTAATTAACATAAACACATTTAGCATCTCCTGGCTTCCACACACAGCCTACAAGCCACTGATGCAGACCCTTTGGAACATCTACATTTTTWAAAAGTCTAATAAATCCATTTAATATAGRCTACACCATCACAATAAATCCATTAAATATTTTAGACAGGTCTAAAGAAACATGATYTGAAGAAAATGTAGTTTATTTCAGAAGAACACAATAGCATACTCTGAGTTGTCCATATGTTAAGCCCTGATRGGACTATGCGATATGGCTGTGGGCTACACTAGTTCATTTAGCAGACAAYATTTGGTTAGAATTCCTTAGCATTATTCTATATTTATTTTATAGAATGAAGAATACAATTGAACATAGGATATTTTATCCAAATTATTCGAGGGAGTGCGCACATGCAGCTATTTTGTGTTGAGCGGTTAACAAAGAAAATGGTACTCCTATATGCTTAATTTAGAGTAATTTATATAACTTTAGTTGTGATACAAATGTTGGGTTATATGTTTTGATTTGTAATGCATTCTAAGGCTACGTGATGCGACTCTAATGATGATTTGAAAAAATTGCATGAAAGGCTTGAGCTCTGCTTAGTTTTTTTGCGCAGGCTCTACACACTTCATCAGTCTCTCATTCACAATTTGACAAGTACTTGATAATGTCTTGAATTTCCCGGTGCATCCSCTTTGTGTCCCRCCTAAAAGAATCCATGCCTTTTGCGGCCCTTGGGCTGAATATAATAATTATAATTCCCTTCTCCCGGCTGCGTGCTCCGAAGCACCTCTCACTCACATGGCTCTCTCAGATAGCTCAATTCTTATTAGCCAAAGYCCGTCACGTGATTGGGTCTTTCTCACAGGCTACAAGTGYAGACCGACACATCGGGGAACGAAACTGTGCGRGTCCTTATTCAATTCCGATGCGCATATTGAAGATATTAGAAGAACTGTCCAKATTTTATTTTTCATCAGCCCACAAYATGAGTAGTAGGCCTAACAAACAGCAAAAGCACTAGCCTATGTCAATCTACTAACCCCCATAGTACAAAAGTTGACCTATTGTATTCTGTGCCAGAAATAAATATTCCGAACATAGTCTGGGACTGTTGTGGGATGCGATAGATCCCAAATTAATACAACCACTTGCATAAATGAAACTGTTCTAAGCAATGAGCCTGATGCAACAGATGAGAAAGTTTATCAACATTTTTGCTAAACGATCTGGCTATTTCTTCACATTATAAGCGCAGCAATGTGCACACGGCAGTAGGCTATAAGCGCAAACGTTCCATTAGCAGGAAAACCACAAATGCGATTATGCATGTAATGCTTTATTWTAAAGGTGAATTTCTATGTTGAAAATTATCTTCCCCAAACTTGAAACTCACGCAGCGGCTCTACACCCATTCTAATGCGGATGAATATGCTTAATTTTAAGAAGTTATTTGGCCACTTTAGTTGTGATACAAACCTCATCAAAACATATAGGCCTATGGGCTAGGCTACATGAGGTATGCGACTATGATTTGAAAAAGTCGCAAAAAAAGCATGCGATGTTCCTTGCCTTAAGCTGTGCATCATTCACAAGTGATAATATATCATTCATATACTAAATAATATATGTATGCAATTTGTTTTGATTTAGAATGGACCATTATCATGTACCTGTCTCGAAACAGGGGCAGCGGAAAYAAATACATCTATGCACTTAAATAGCGAATGGAGGACGCTTTTCAAGTGGTTCATTTTCCTGCCAGCTAGGTAGGTTATACTCCTGTATAGTAGGCCTAGCCTCTAGAAAGCTGATGAGATCCTCCTCTTTTTAATAGAGGCCATCACTCTGTTTTCTCACGAATTGCATAGCCTATGGAAATGTTTACGCCACATGAGCTCATGGGCTGTCATGAAGTGTTTGATTAGATTTTCGATGACATTTGCATTAATGTCAGAGTGGGACAATAGAGTGCTGAGTACCAGGCAGTTAGTACGTTTGACAGGCTACTAATGACCATCAGCAGCATCAGAGCTTGGAGAAGCTTAATTACCGTGACTAAACGGTCACATGGAATTTGACTGCCGTCTGACTCGTGACCGCCGGTGTGGAGGTAGTACAGTCACTGTAACAGTCCTACTGTCACATGCTTCGTAAACAACAGGTATAGACTAACAGTGAAATGCTTACTTACGGGCCCTTCCAACAATGCAGAGAGAAAGAAAATAGAGAAATAATAGAAAATAAAAGTAATAATAAATATACAATGAGTAATGATAACATGGCTAAATACATGGGTATCAGTACAGAGTCAATGTGCAGGGCACGAGGTAATTGAGGTAGATATTTTTTATTATTTAACTAGGCAAGTCAGTTTAGAACAAATTCTTATTTACAATGACGGCCTACCCCGGCCAAACCTGGACAACGCTGGGCCAATTGTGCCGCGCTCTATGGGACTTCCAATCACGCCAGATGTGAAACGGTAATCTTGAAAATGTGAGAATGTGTGTTTCTATGATTTTAATGTGAGTTCTACACCTGACAGGTGAGTTTGATGTGGTTATTAGGCAGGAAATGCATTGAGGCTATTGTCAGGTAAAAACCCATTGATATCTCAGTCCTTTACATTCCACAGAGTTCTGAATCGACACATTATTCATATCGCTCAGTTCCAAGGACGAATATTCCCTGTGAAGACTAGACGGTGATAAAGGCGCATTTTAATGCAGATTCGCTTGACAGAATGAATACATTCCCCTATCATCTGTCACTAGTGTCCCAGACACGTTAGCGGCGCGAGAGAGGACGCATTTGATGAGGTAGCAGATGTAAATCTGGACGCATAAATTATCACTCTGCTCGGTAACAAGCGGGCCGGTCTCTCGTTAGTGTTAAACACTTAGAAATAGCGAGTGTCGCATCGGAGCTCTGAGCTAATTAATTAAGAACTCAGTCTGGTAGGTGAGAAGGAGCGCCCTGCACACAAACAGATGCATTCGCACGCGCACACACCACCCTGGAAAGATTTAGCATGGGCCTCAGATCCTCAAAACGTTCCACAGCTGCACCATTGAGAGCATTTAGTGCGTACGGCCAAGTACATCACTGGGGCCAAGCTCCTGCTACCCAGGACCTCTATACCAGGCGGTGTCGGAGGAAGACCCAAAAAATTGTCAGACTCCAGCCACTCACGTCATAGACTGTTCTCTTTGGAACCAACATGACCCTGAACAGCTTCTACCCCCAAGCCATTAGACTGCTAAATAGTTAGTCTGGGTAGCTATTTGTGTAACTATTTAACTATCTGCAGTGACCTGTTTTACACTAACTTTTTTGACTCATCACATATGCTGCTGCTACTGTTTATTATCTCTCCTGTTGCCTAGTCACTTATTCCTGCATCTCAGTGCTAGAGGCGTCACTACCCTGGTTCGTTCCAGGTTGTATCACAACCGGCCGTGATTGGGAGTCCCATAGGGCGCGCGCACAATTGGCCCAGCATCGTCCAGGTTAGGGTTTGGCCGGGGTAGGCCGTCATTGTAATAAGAATTTGTTCTTAACTGACTTGCCTAGTTAAATACAGGTTCAATAAAAAACATGTACCTCAATTACCTCGTGCCCTGCACATCGACTCTGTACTGATACCACATGTATTTAGCCATGTTATCATTACTCATTGTATATTTATTGTACCTCTTATTTTCTATTAATTTCTCTATTTTCTTTCTCTCTGCATTGTTGGGAAGGGCCCGTAAGTAAGCATTTCACTGTTAGTCTATACCTGTTGTTTACCAAGCATGTGATGAATAACATTTCATTTGATTAGAAAATGTAATTTGACACACACACACACACACACACACACACACACACGCACACAATGAGAGTCTGATGTGATGTCTGCTACCTACTACCTGCTGCCGTGGCAACAGTGAAGGCCTTCAAAGATGATCCAGGAGAACTTCAAAGCCACACCAGGACTGCACGCAGGTGTGTGTGTACGCGTTTATGTGTGTTCAGTGGCTGATAGAGGAGATGGGAGGATGAGAGATGAAATTAAACAAGTTTAAACCTCTTGACATGCCCAACAGGCGCTTGGGTTTATACCTTAGATAGGCTGGCATCTTTGTAGATTGTGTGCACTGTGCACACGTGTGTTTGGGTCCTTTTTTATTACACCGTGTTTCATTGTGGATCCGACTAAAGTATTCCYACGTGTGTCTCTGTGTTTGTGCTTCAGTTAGTGTTTCTGCATAAACACTTTACTTTCTGCGTAAACGCGGGACAGCGGCAGCAGGTATTTTGTTTGTTTGGGATCATGAGAGTTGTTTGTAAAAGGAAGGTGTGATCTACACTCCTCTGAACCCTCCCAAAATAAAGAAGACAAGGAAAACCTCTATCCCGCCATGCAAATGAGCATGGCTYCGTCAGTTAGATTTCTATATCCGCGTCGCWATAGCAACAACATAAAGAACTACAAAGCAGTGAAGAAAACCCGTTTTCTCTCTCTTCTTTCATCCCAGTGCCGTTCAGATCATTAGCATAGAGATGGAGGGATGTGCTGCGGACAGAGAAATGGGAGAGAAGGAYAGTTACATAGYCAGCCTGCTCTCCAGATGAGCTGCCTCCACAACAATGAGCTCCTAATGGCAGTAGAACAACAACATCAACTAAATGCTAATGAAAGGAGAGAAACAACACACCCTGCCTCAGTGCCTCCACCCTAGCATTTCCATCTCTCTTAAGAAGCTGGCTTCTCCTTTCTTATGGCGGCCCGAGGCGGGGGGCGCTGGATGGAGGGGTCCAGGGAAGGTGGGGATGGTAAGAGTGGATCTGTGAAATGGATCTTGGGTAATGGAAAGCTCTACGTGAGTCAATAGTGGAAGTCCCCTGGTGGCCATATAGACTGGCCTAGGTTGAAAGAGGTTTGTTACCACAGCTCAATACTTTACATCAGAACAAAGGTTTAAGGAACTAGTGGGACCTGATCAACTGTTTAGATATGATGAGTGCCTGATTGGGATGTGATTCCATTAGTGGAAAGGCCTACTACATTCAGGTTAACTAAATCAGTCACAAAGTAAGAAAGTGTAATTCCGTGTAAAATTGTCTCTTTTTCAAATCACATGCTTCGTAAACAACAGGTGGAGACTAACAGCAAAATGCTTACTTATGGGCCTTCCCAACAATGCAGAGGGAAAAATAATAGAAAGTAATAACCCAAGGAATAAATACACAATGAGTAACGATAACTTGGCTATATAACGGGGTACCAGTAGAGTCGATGTGCAGGGGTACTAGGGAATGGAGGTAGATGCACTGCATGACAAACGTATGTGGTTACCTGCTTGTTGAACGTCTCATTCCAAAATCATGGGAATTAATACGGAGTTTAATCCCCAGAATGGGCCATGGGTGCTAGGGTAGTCGGGCCACCAGCCGGTGGGTTGACTTCTGCAAGGTGAACTTTTTCAAGGTTGTGCATACACTACATGGCCAAAGTATGTGGACATCTGCTCGTCGAAAATCTCATTCTAAAAATCATGGGCATTAATATGGAGTTGGTCCCCTTTGCTGCCCACCCAAAATTTATTGATTTAATAAAAAATTAATGTTCTCCAAATCAAGGTTTCACAATTAATGGCACCCTTAAAGATTATTGTAAATACAATCTACCAAAACCAGGAATTAAATGTAACTTATTTAAGTTTATCTAAGTCTTAAGGAACTATATTGAGCCATTACATCACTTCCTATTTCACTAGGGTGTAAAAATGAGGTAACACGCATGCAAGTATCCCTTTGTCATCCAACACCATGAAGAAAACAGAACTGGCAGTTCAAAAGAGACAGATGGTCGAAGACCTTCATAAATCTGGTAATGGCTACAAGAAGATCCTGTAAGTAAGCATTTCACTGTAAGGTCTACACCTGTTGTATTCGGCGCACGTGACAAACTTTGATTTGAAATGATTGAATAATACACTGAGCCTGTCAGGTCATTTATTTATTTTAAGTCGAAAGATATGGAACAGTTGAAAACATCACGGGTAGAGGAGTAAATGCATTTTGCCCCCAAGATAGGGAAGAGGATGGTGGAGAAGCATCAAAATCCCAAGAATCACTGTTAAAGAATTGCAGGCCTTGGTGGCGCCTTGGGTCACCAGGTTTCAAAAAGCACCATCAGATGCCACCTCCACAACCACAGGCTCTTTGGAAGGGTTGCCAGAAGAAAGCCCTTTCTGACCCAAAGACACAGACGCAAACGCTTGGAGTTTGCCAAACGTCATTTAAATTATGACTGGAAGAAGGTGCTCTGGTCAGATGAGACCAAAATTGAACGTTTTGGTCAGATACAGCATCGGCATGTTTTGGCGTCGAAACAGAGATGCATACAAGGAGAGGCACCTCATACCCACGGTGAAATATGGTGGTGGGTCAGTGGTGTTTGGGGCTGTTTTAATTCCAGACGTCCAGAGGCACTGGTTAAGATTGATGGCATAATGAATTCCACCAAGTATCAGGCAATTTTGGCTGACATCTGGTTGCCTCTGCCAGAAGGCTGGGACTTGGCCGTAGGTGGACTTTCCAACAATGACCCAAAACATACCTCAAGATCCACACACAAATGGTTCTGTGACAACAAAATCAATGTTCTGCCATGGCCATCTCAGTCGCCGGACTCAATCCAATCGAAAACCGGTGGGCTGAGTTGAAGGGGGCTGTTGATAACACAAACCCAAGAATGTGAAGGATCTTGAAAGGATCTGCATAGAGGAATGGTCCAAAATCCCTCCAAATGTTGTTCTTAACGCTTGTCAAACATTACAGGAAAAGACTCCATGCTGTTATCCTTGCCAGAGGTGGTTGCACTAAGTACTAAATGAGGAGTGCCAATGATTTGGTGAAATGTATTTTGTATTATATAATTGTATGATTTTGGTTGGTTCCATTGAAACATTAATAAAGTACAGTATTTCTCACATGTTGGTATTTTGAGTTTCTCTCTAATTATATTGTTTATATTTTTTTAAGTGTTGTTTGTGCATTGCCAGTCAGGGGTGCCAGTATTTTTGGAGCCCACTGTACAGTGTATGTACATATAGGTAGGGATAAGTGACTAGGCAACAGGATAGATAATAAACAGTAACAGCAGCATATGTGATGAGTCAGACAGGGTCAGTGCAGATAGTCCAGGTAGTTGGTTAACTATTTAGCAGTCTTATGTCTTGGGGGTAGAACCTGTTCAGAGTCCTATTGGTTCTAGACTTGGTGCAGAGAGTTTATTTCAATGAGACTACCCTGTATAAATAAAGGTTAAACAGTAACAAATATGGTTATGTTTCCTTCAGGGCTGTTAGCCATTCATTACAATAGTTTTGCCAAGTAATGCTCATTATGTAAATATCTGTACACATGGGTTTAGTGCATAGATGATTTTGCATACTATGCCAACTTCATGAATGATGTATGAATCCAAAGTGGTATAAATGCATAGCAGAGATGGGAGAATCCCCTCCAGATATGGAATACCTCTGCTTACCTCTCTTTATGCACTCTGCTGTTCCTCCCTCTGCTGTTCCTCCCTCTGCTGTTCCTCCCTCTGCTGTTCCTCCCTCCGCTGTTCCTCCCTCCGCTGTTCCTCCCTCTGCTCCTCCATAGAGCTGCATCTGCAACTATTTACATGCCGTCTCCAGTGACTGTTACAGGCATCTCAATAGCCTCCTCCTCTTTCTATAGGCGCTGCAATGAAGCAAAGACGGAATGTATGGCAAGTTATCTTGTTCCCTATTTGCCATTGACTAGTTGGGGCTGTGGCTTGTACAGTTGTTTTTATACATAATAAACAGCATGGGAGTTGGAAGTCATCCCTGTGGCACACCTTTATTCACAGTTATCACTGAGGCTGAGGTGGAGTGGCGAACTCTATATCACACAGGCCTTTAGCCTGATCTGCCCAACAACAGGCCTGTATCTTAATCCTCACACACCATCACCATTACCCTCCTGCTCTGCTGTCTGCATACAGGCCTCTCAGACAGTCAGTTACTGGTCTCTTGCAGTTCTCATTTCTCCTCTCTTTAACCTCAGACAGATTTTTGGACCACAAGATGAGTTCCTCTGTATTCTCTCTCTCTGGTCTCATAGCTAGGCATATTTGCATGTCAGTTCTGAAGCCTCCAAGCTCGATGGTCTTCTCCGACTGCCATCGCTCTCTCTCTTGGGAAAGGAATGAAAAAATATGCTGTTTTATTTTTTCTTCTGAGGGTGTTGAATATTTCAGTTTAGCATTTTCTCTCTTTTTATATGCTCCCTCTTTTTTCAGGGTGGGCCTTTGATGTGTCTGTGGATTCGTTATCATTCTGTTTGCATGAGCTCAGACACACACACACACACACACACACACTGCCTGGCATATGCTGGACCAGACCAGATGTGTCCATATACAGATTGTGTGTGTGTGTGTGTGTGTGTGTGTGTGTGTGTGTGTGTGTGTGTGTGTGTGTGTGTGTGTGTGTACCCTGCAGTCAGACACTCCACCCACATGCAGTACATTACAGCACATACATTGAGAACATTCTGTGCACACATGATGATTAAAGTACAGAACAGCTCATTGATTGAGTTGGCCTGGACTGGCCTGGACAGCATGCTATACTACCGTTCTTCAGTAATCACAAAGGACTTGTCTTTCTCAATCAGCTTCATAGTAGTAGAAGACAACCTCAATAGAAGGATGGTAACTGGTTTATCATGACTGGCTGTGTCCCATGATGAAGGCGGAGGGCTCTGTAACGGAGGGTGTGTGCTTGAGGGGAGGCATTGTGTGTGAGCACGTGTATGTGAGGCATACAGTATATGTGTATGTGCACGTGTATGGGTGTGTGTGAGGCATACAGTATGTGTGTATGTGCACGTGTATGGTGTGTGTGTGAGGCATACAGTATGTGTGTATGTGCATGTGTATGGGTGTGTGTGAGGCAAGGCGTCGTGTGGTTTCAGAGGTCTGGAAAAAGACGGGAGCCCTGGAGCCTCCTGTCTGGCATGCGGCTAGGAGGAAGCCCTGTCATCCTTAAGACACTCTCTTCCTCTCCCTCTCTTTTCCCCTCTTTTTATCCCTTTAAGATGGAGGGATGAGAGGATGGCACATCTCTAATTTGATTCTCCTCTCCTTCCACTTCTCTGACCAGAAGCCATTTAAAGCCGTAGGCCACCGAGGAGCTGGCACCCCCCTCTTTCTTCTCCTTCTCTCCGCCAGGCCTCCCTCCGTCTTCTCTCTGCCCTCTCATCTCACCCCTTTCTCTGTGATTGATGGTGACTGACTGACTGCTGCTCCCTGTCTCACACGCTCCCAGATACATATTTAGGCACACACACACACACACACACACGGTCATCATGCACACACACACACACACACATATGGTCACTCTCACTTCCTCAGATGGCCTCATGCGTTCATCTATATACAACTGTCAAGTGTTAAATACATGCTTATTACACACACACCACGTCAACACACACTCCACGCACCACTCACACAAAACAAACAGGCTCGGAGTGACAACACTCTTCTCACGCTCACAACACACCCAACTTCTGTCTTCCTCCTTATTTGAAAGTTTCAAAGAAGTTAATCCTGCTATTTCTGTCCATCCTTTCCTTCTCACTGTTTACCTCTCTCTTTTCCTCCGTCTTTTCTGTGCGACTTGACTTCACATCCTTTTGTGTCTGCTTTGCGCAGCACCCTGAAGCCAATCATATTGCCTGCCTGATAATAATTACAGAGTACACAACGACGGGGGAAAAACCATTTCTGCCATCTTTGATGTCCGACATGAGAGAGACCAAAATTACAAAGATACAGAGGAACGCTGTAAAGGGAGGAAAAAACGTGTTTTACTATTTTCTTTCTTTTTTTGTTGCCTCCTTTTCCCCGTTGTTGTTATTATTATTATCTGACTGTCTGGTGTAAATTAGGAAGGCAGTGGTGAGGGAAGAAATAATGTTTATCCTTTTCTGTCTGTTCTTTTCCCAAAACATTACAAGACACACGTCTACACACACTTGTGTGGGTGTCTGGCAGTGACCAATGACTCGTCTTCAACTCTGAACATTAGACATAGTCCTCGTCCCAATTGACACCCTGTTCCCTACACACTGGCACTACTTTAGACCAATGGCACCCTGGTTCCCTACACACTGCACTACTTTAGACCAATGGCGCACCCTGTCTCCTACACACTGCACTACTTTAGACCAATGGCACCCTGTTCCCTACACACTGCACTACTTTAGACCAATGGCACCCTGTTCCCTACCACTGCACTACTTTAGACCAGGACCGCAGAATGGTCAGAGTATTTTCTGTCCTGAAATGAAATGTTTCATTCTATGTGTATTTAATGTATAAAGTTCAGGAGTGTAGGGCTATGTTTGTCACTCCTGTTTGACTTCTCAGTGTTGTTTTCTTGTCTGATACTTCAGTCTGTGTGTTACTTAGTCTGGGTTTATTGTGTCTGTCTGTCTCCTGGCCAAAGGGAATCTTCTTCCTCACGCCATCCATTCCAACACACACACACACACACACACACACACACACACACTAGACATGTTCTCAAGGCAGGTTTGACAGCTGCGGTGTATCATTCAGTGTGATCCTGCTTGAAGACTGTCTCGGCTCTGACAGCTCTTTATGCTGGGACTCCCTATTTGTTGACACACACACACAAAGCCCTTGAGTACTAAGCTATCACTCTAACCATCACTTCTGCTACACAACCATTAAAGGTTTGAACTGAGAAGTGATGGACAGCAGAGGGTTTTACGGTGGACAAAATCAATCATATTACAGAGAAAATACAAACTCCTTTTATGTTTATGTATCACTTTGTCTTTTATCATTCGTGTGTGTGTGTGTATGTGTTTGTGTGTGTGTGTGTGTGTGTGTGTGTGTGTTGTGTGTGTTGTGTGTGTGTGTGTGTGTGTAGTGTATGTTTGTGTGTGTTAATGTATGTTTGTGTGTGTTAATGTATGTTTGTGTGTTTAATGTATGTTTGTGTGTGTTCAAGTTTGTTTGTGTGTTGTGTGTGTGTATTAATGTATCAAATCAAATTATTTGTCACATGCGCCGAATACAACAAGTGTAGACTTTACCGTGAAATACTTACTTACAAGCCCTTAACCAACAGTGCAGTTCAAGAAGAAGAAAATATTTACCAAGTAGACTCAAATAAAAAGTAACACAATAAGAATATATAATACGAGGCTATATACAGGGGGCACCGGTACCGAGTCAGTGTGGAGGCTATATACAGGGCACCGGTACAGAGTCAGTGTGGAGGCTAATACGGGGCACGGTACGCGAGTCAGTGTGAAGGCTATATACAGGGGCACCGGTACCGAGAGTAGGTACAGGGGGCACGTACGATCAGTGTGGAGCTATATACAGGGGGCACCGGTACCGAGTCAGTGTGGAGGCTATATACAGGGGGCACCGGTACGAGTCAGTGTGGAGGCTATATACAGGGGGCACCGGTACCGAGTCAGTGTGGAGGCTATATACAGGGGGCACCGGTACAGAGTCAGTGTGGAGGCTATATACAGGGGCACGTACAGTCAGTGTAGCTAAGGGGACGTACTCAGGGGAGGCTATAACAGGGACCGGTACCGTAGGAGGCTATCAGCGTACCGAGTCAGTGTGGAGGTTCAGGGGCACCTACGTAGTACTACGGGCACCGGTACGAGTCAGTGTGGAGGCTATATACAGGGGGCACCGGTACCGAGTCAGGTGGAGGCTATATACAGGGGCACGGTACGGATGGTGGAGGCTATTCAGGCACGTCCGATGTGTGAGGCATACGGGCCGGTACGAGTGTGTGAGGGGACAGTAGTGAGGTACTGTACGTAGGTGGGGGAGAAGTGACTATGCATAGGTAACAAACAAACAGTGAGTGTACAAAGTGTGTGGGGGGGGTCATGTAAATTGTCCGGTGGCGATTTTATTAATTGTGCAACAGTCTTATGGGGGTAGAAGCTGTTGAGGAGCCTTTTGGTCCTAGACTTGGAACTCCAGTACGCTTGCCGTGCGGTAGCAGAGTAAACAGTCTATAACTTGGGTGACTGGAGTCTCTGACAATTTTATGGCTTTCCTCTGACACCGCCTATTATATAGGTCCTGGATGGCAGGAAGCTTGGCCCCAGTGATGTATTGGGCCGTTCGCACAACCCTCTGTAGTGCCTTACGGTCAGATGCCGAGCAGTTGCATACCCAGGCGGTGATACAACCGGTCAGGATGCTCTTGATGGTGCACCTTTTGAAGAATCTGGGAACCCATGCCAATCTTTTCAGTCTCCTGAGGGGGAAAAGGTTTTGTCGTGCCCTCTTCACGACTGTCTTGGTAGTTTGGACCATGATAGTTTGTTGGTGATGTGGACACCAAGGAACTTGAAACTCTCGACCGCCTCCACTGCAGCCCCGTCGATGTTAATGGGGGCCTGTTGGTCCGCCTTTTCCTGTAATCCATGATCAGCTCCTTTGTCTTGCTCACATTGAGGGGAGGTTGTTGTCCTGCCAGTTCTCTGAACTCCCTATAGGCTGTCTCATCGTTGTTGGTGTGAGGCCTACCACTGTTGTGTCGTCAGCAAACTTAATGATGGTGTTGAGTCGTGTTTGGCCACGCAGTCGTGGGTGATCAGGATACAGGAGGGGACTAGGTACACACCCCTGAGGGGCCCAGTGTTAAAGATAAGCATGGCAGACGTGTTGTTGCCTACTCTTACCACCTGGGGGTGCCCTCAGGAAGTCCAGGATCCAGTTGCAGAGGGAGGTTTTTAGAGTCCTTAGCTTAGTGATGAGCTTCGTGGGCACTGTCGTTTGACGCTGACTGTAGTCAATGAATAGCATTCTCACATAGGTGTCCTATTTGTCCAGGTGAGAAAGGGCAGTGTGGAGTGTGATTGAGATTGCGTCATCTGTGAACTGTTGGGGCGTATGTGAATTGGAGTGGTCTAGGGTGTCCGGGAGGATGCTGTTGATGTGAGCCATGACCAGCCTTTCAAAGCACTTCATGGCTATGACGTGAGTGCCAGGGGCGGTATCATTTAGGCAGGTTACATTCGCTTCTTGGGCACAGGACTATGGTGGTCTGCTTGTGTATTGTTAATGTGTATGTGTTTTCAGGAGAAGGAGAGCAGCTGGACGTGAGAGGGAGTGTCAGCGGCAGCAGACCCGCAGGCAGAGAATGCTCTGGAACACTTAAGAGCAAGTAGAGATCAGCTCAGAGAAGACCTACGCTAACATGAACTACAGGTACAATACCGAAATACTACAATGAAACTACAGGTAACATACTGATAATACTACATGAAACCACAGGTAACATACTGATAATACTACATGAAACCACAGGTAACATACTGATAATACTACATGAAACTACAGGTAACATACTGATAATACTACATGAAAACTACAGGTGACATACTGATAATACTACATGAAACTACAGGTAACATAATGATACATACTACATGAAACTACAGGTACATATCTGATAATACTACATGAAACTACAGGTGACATACTGATAATACTACATGAACTACAGGTGACATACTGATAATACTACATGAAACTACAGGTAACATACTGATAATACTACATGAAACCACCGTAACATCGAATAATACTACCATGAAACAGGTAACATACGATAATACTACAATGAAACTACAGGTAAATACCGATAATACTACAGAAACTACAGGTACATCTGATAATACACAGAAACATGGTAACATGTGATAATCTCACGAAACTACAGGTGACATGCCTATAATACTAACATGCCAATACAGGTAACATACTGATAATACTACATGAAACTACAGGTAACATACTGATAATACTACATGAAACTACATGTAACATACTGATAATACTACAATAAAACTACAGGTAACATACTGATAATATACATGAACCACTCAGGTTTAAATGCTGATAATACTACACGAAACTACAGGTAACATGCTGATAATACTACATGAAACTAACAGGTAATGCAATCTACATGAAACTACAGTAACATACTGATAATACTATGAAACTACAGTAAATAACTGATAATTACTAATGAAACCTACAGGTAACATGCTGATAATACTACACGAAACTATCAGGTGACATGCTGATAATACTACATGAAACTACAGTACATGCTGAATACTACATGAAACAACAGGTACATACTGATAATACTACATGAAACTACAGGTAACATACTGCATAATACTACCATGAAACTACAGGTACATGCTGATAATACTAATGAAACTACAGGTAACATGCTGTATACTACATGAACTACAGGTAACATGCTGATAATACTCATGAACTAAGGTAACATGCTGATAATACTACATGAAACTACAGGTACATGCTGATAATACTACTCACTGAAATACTAAATACTAGAAACTACAGGTAACATACTGATAATACTACATGAAACTACAGGTAACATAACTGAATAATACTACATGAACTACAGGTAACATACTGATAATACTACTGAAACTACAGGTAACATCTGATAATCTACATGAAACACAGGTAACATGCTGATAATACTACACGAAACTACAGGTGACATGCTGATAATACTACACTGGAAACTACAGGTAAACATGCTGAATACTACAATGAAACTACAGTAACATACTGATAATACTACATGAAACTACAGGTCAAGCATACTGATAATTACTACATGAAACTACAGGTAACATGCTGATAATCTAACATGAAATACAGGTAAATGCTGATAATACTACAATGAAACTACAGGTTAACATGCTGATAATATACGTACATGAACTACAGGTAACATGCTGATAATACTACAGTGAACTACAGGTAAATGCTGATAATACTACATGAACATACAGGTAAACATGCTGATATATACTACATGAAACTAGCAAGGTAAGCATACTACATGTAACTACAGGTAACATCGATGATAATACTACATGAAACTACAGGTAACATGCTGATAATACTACCATGTAACTACAGGTAAACATACTGATAATACTACATGAAACTACAGGTTTAACATATCTGCTAATACTACATGAAACTACAGGTGACAATACTGATATACTATCATGAAACTACATGAAAACTACAGGTAACATACTACATGAAAACTTACAGGTAAACATGATGATACATACTACATGAAACTACAGGTGACAATACTGATTAATACTACATGAAACTACAGGTAAATGCTGAATTAATACTTAACATGAAACTACAGGTAACATACTGGATAATACTACATGAAACTACAAGGTAACATGCTGAATAATACTTACATGTAAACTACAGGTACATGCTGATAATACTAATGAAACTAACAGGTAACATGCTGATAATACTACATGAATACTACAGGTAACATACTGATAATGACTACATGGAAACTACAGGTAACATACTGATAATACTAACATGAAACTCACCGGTTACAACTGCTAATACTACATGAAACTACAGGTGACATTACTGATAATACTACATGAAACTACAGGTACATACTACATGAAACTAAAACAGTAACATACGATAATACTACATTGAAACTACAGGTAACATGATGATAATACTACATGAAACTAAGGTGACATACTGATAAATACTACATGACTAACAGGTAACATTCTGATAAACTACATGAAACTAACAGGTAACATACTGATAATACTACATGAAACTACAGGTCACATGCTGATAATACTACATGAAACTACAGGTACCACATACTGATATATACTACATGAAACTACAGGTAACATGCTGATAATACTACATGAAACTACAGGTAACATGATGATAATACTACATGAAACTACAGGTTAACATGCTGATAATACTCAACATGAATACTACCAAGGAACATGCTGATATACTACATGGAAAACTACAGGTAACATACTGATAAACTACATGAAACTGACAGGTAACATACTGATCATACTACATGAAACTACAGGTTGACATACTGAATATATACTACATGAAACCACAGGTAACATGCTGAATAATACTACACGAAACTACAGGTAAACATGCTGATAATACTACATGAACTAAACAGTAACATGCTGATAATAACTACATGCAATTACAGGTAACATGATGATTAATACTCATGAAACTAGCAGGTAAATACTGATTAATACTACTGAACTACAGGTAACATGATGATACTACTAACCGTGAAACTACAGGTAACATACTGATAATACACATGAAACTACAGGTAACATACTGATAATACTACATGAAACCACCAGGTAACATGCTGATAATACTAGCATGAAACTATCCAGGTAACATGCTCATAATACTTACATGAACTACAGGTAACATACTGATAAATACTAACAATGAAACCACAGGTAACATACTGAAAATCCTAAACTCAGCAAAAACAAAGAAACGTCCTCAACCTGTCACTGTGTTTGCTTTTTCAGCAAAACCTAACATGTGTAAATATTTGTCATGAAATAACAAGATTCAACACTGAGACATAAACCTGAACAAGTTCCACCAGACCAGTGACTAACAGAAATGGAATAACATGTCCCCGTGACACAAGGGGGGGGGGGGGGGGGTCAAAAATCAAAAGTAACAAGTCCAGTATCTGGTGTGGCCGCCCAGCTGCATTTAAGTACTGCAGTGCGTCTCTCCTCATGGACCTCACCAGCATTTGTCAGTTTCCTTGCTGTGAGATTGTTACCCCACTCTTCACCAAGGCACCTGCAAGTTCCGGCACATTTCTGGGGGAACGCCGCGCTAAGCCCTCACCCTCCGATCCAAACGGTCCCAGACATGCTCAATTGGATTGAGATCCGGTCTCTTCGCTGGCAACACTCCTGTCTGCCCGGAAATCACGCACAGAATTGAAGGCAGTATGAGTTTGGTGGCATTGTCATGCTGGAGGGTCATGTCAGGATGAGCCTGCAGGAAGGGTACCAACATGAAGGGAGGATGAGTTTCCCTGTAAACCGGACAGCGTTGAGATTGTCTGCAATCAGCATAGCTCATGTCCGATGATGCTGTGACACCACCGCCCAGACCATGACGGACCTCATCCACATTGATCCCCGCTCCAGAGTAAGGCCTCGGTGTAACGCTCATTCCTTCGACTATAAACGCGAAATCCGACCATTACCCCTGGTGAGACAAAACCGTGACTCGTCAGTGAAGAGCACTTTTTTGAAGTCCTGTCTGGTCCAGCAACGGTGGGTTTGGTGCCCATAGGCAACATTGTTGCCGGTGATGTCTGTGAGGACCTGCCTTACAACAGGCCTACAAGCCCTCAGTCCGCCTCTCTCGGCCTATTGTGGACAGTCTGAGCACTGATGGAGGGATTTTGCGTTCCTGGTGTAACTCAGGCAGTTGTTGTTGCAATCCTGTACCTGTCCCGCAGGTGTGATGTTCGGATATACCGATCCTGTACAGGTTTTTTTACACGTGGTCTGGCCCACTGCGAGGACGATCAGCTGTCCATCCTGTCTCCCTGTAGCGCTGGTCTTTGGCGTCTCAACAGTACGGACATTGCACATTTATATTGCCCTGGCCACATCTGCAGTCCTCATGCCTCCTTGCAGCATGCCTAAGGCATGTTCGCGCAGATGAGCAGAGGACCCTGGGCAGTCTTTCTTTTGTTGTTTTTCCAGAGTCAGTAGAAAGGTCTCTTTAGTGTCCTAAGTTTTCAATAACTGTGACCTAAATTGCCTACGTCTGTAACAGCTGTTAGTGTCTTAACGACCGTTCCACAGGTGCTGTTTCATTAATTGTTTATGGTTCATTGAACAAGCATGGGAAACAGTGTTTTAAACCCTTTACAATGAGAATATGTTTAAGTTATTTGGATTTTTACGAATTATCTTTGAAAGACAGGTCCTGAAAAAAGGGACGTTTTGCCATTGTCCTTCCAGTTGTCTGTTTAGTGCAGTGGTCCTTCCAGGTGTAGGTTTAGTGTAGTGTCCTTCCAGTTTGTCTGTTTAGTGCAGTGTCCTTCCAGGTGTAGGTTTAGTGCCAGTGTCCTTCCAGTTGTCTGTTTAGTGCTGTGTCCTTCCAGTTGTCTGTTTAGTGCAGTGTCCTTCAGTTGTTCTGTTTAGTGAGTGTCCTTCCAGGTGTAGGTTTAGTGCAGTGTCCTCCAGTTTGTCTGTTTAGTGCAGTGTCCTTCCAGTTGTCTGTTTAGTGCAGTGTCCTTCCAGTTGTCTGTTTAGTTCAGTGTCCTTCAGTTGTCTGTTTAGTGGCAGTGTTCCTTCCAGTTGTTGGAGGGGATGTATATTTCTGAAAGGTTTGTTTTGGATGTGTCTTTGTAGTGTTTCCTTTGTCTGCCAGGCGCTCGCTGACTGTCCTTCAACTGGAAGTACCGATCTGTTTCGGGAGGCGTGAGTTGGCATCCGGATCACACGACTGTCCAATTAGAGTTGGGTTGTAATATAAATATTTTTATTTTTATTTAACCTTATTTTAACTAGGCAAGTCAGTTAAGAACAAATTCTTATTTACAATGACGGCCCTACCTGGGACAGTCCTTGTGTTAGGGGCAGAACGACAGTTTTTACCTTGTCAGCTCTGGGAATTGGATCCATCAACCTTTCGGTTACTGGCCCAACGCTCTATCACTAGTAGTGGTGATGCTGTTTATTCTGACCTCCTCCTCCAGCACGCTGGTGTTGGTCGTCAGCTTTAGACCAGGAGTTTAGTTTACATACACATAGACCATTGACATCTCTTCCATCGTCTCTGACCCTAGCGTGCCCTCTCACACACTTCCCCTGTCCCCTCTCTTTCCTATTCTCGCAACACAGAGAGTGGAGGCTGGATGACAGACAGTGATCAAACAAGACAATGCCGATGACTGCAGGCCCGTCTCTCTCTCTCTCTCACACACACACAACACACACACACACACACACACACACACACACACACACACACACACACACACACACTTCTCCTGAGTTAGGAAGACAGCCTGGCCACAGATGCACAGGGGCGCCATGCTGGCTGCACACAGATTCTCTTGTCTCTCATTCTCTTTCTCTCTCTTTCTTCTCTCTCTCGTCATGCTCTCTCTCTCTCTTTCTTCTCTCTCTCGTCCATGCTCTCTCTCTCTCTTTCCTCTCTTTCCTCATCTTGCTCTCTCACAGCTGGTTTAAACATGTTCCTTTTAAGGCCCTCTATTTGTGATCAGCTTATATTATCTTCACAGAGTGCTATGGTGGCAAAATATAAGAAAACCAAAGAATGATTCTATGTTCCCATAAATTGAAAATCCCCACTCTGTGATTTTTACAGCAAATTTCTTTATCATTTTAATTACAATTTAAAGTGGCCTGAGTTACAATCCTGCAGTGTTCAGTTCTATCACTAAAGCCCTTGGACTTTGACCAGTTGGTGTTATAGAGTGTGTGGTGTGTGTGTGTGTGTGTGTGTGTGTTTGTGTGTGTGTGTGTGTGTGGTGTGTGTGTGTGTGTGTGTGTTGTGTGTGTGTGTGTGTGTGTGTGTGTGTGTGTGTGGTGTGTGTGTGTGTGTTGGTGTGTGTGTTGTGCTTTCACCCTGTGGGCGTCTGCTTTCACCCTGTGTGGGCCACGGTGGTATTGATGTTAGATGCCGTCACAGAGGACGCGTCTCTAAACAGTGGAGTGATGGAGTAATTAGTCTATTTCACTGGGCCGCTGTTAAACACTTGGCAGAATGTGGGGCTGTGGAATATGAGAGATAACTAATCAATGCAGACTTAGCTGTAAACTATGTGAGAGAGAACTACAGAGAGTGAGCACTTCTGGGCAGAGTGTGTGTGGGCTTCATTGACAGAGCACGTGTTACATTGTGAACAGTGGACATGTTCTGCGCTAATTAGTATGTTACTGTTGGCTTTAACATGGAACTTATTGACATGGTGGGTGGGAATATCATAGAATAGACATACAGTGGGCCTAACTGACAGCACCATGGACAGTCACACTCCTCCTCTTCCCCTATCCTTATCCTTTCCTTTTACTCTCCTCCTCCTCTTCCCAGCGATCCCCTGGACTCCCGTCTCCCATCTCTCTCTATCCTCGTCTCACATCAAAGTCATGAGAGAGCATCATCTTCTCTGCATCCCCCCTCTCTTTTCTCTCATCCATCTTTCTACATATCTTTCTATCTCCATTTCACCCTATCTTTAAGGAATATATGAAAGCATTTAAGTCTGTCCTCTGTCCTCTCCTCTGTCTGTCCTCTGTCTGTCCTCTGTCTCTCTCATTCTCTCATTTTATCTTCTGTCTCTCTCCGTCTCTCCTCTGTTCTCTTCTGTCTCCTCTGTCTCTCTCATTCTCGCATTGTTCTCTATTCTCTCTGTCTTTCTCTCTGTCTTGCTTGCTCGCTCTCTCTCTCTCTCTTTCTGTGAGTGTTAACTGTATCGATAGGGATATGTCTAAAATGGATTACTGCTCATGTTAAAAGCTTGCATCCCGCTGGATGCGTTTAAAAGAAAATTTGTCTCCCCTATTGTGAGTGTATCATTATACACGACACACCAGCACCATGCGGAACAGAAACTGTCGCTGCAGTTCAAAAGATGTTTTCACATAATAAGAGGATTATCACAACAATATTGCCATAGTGCCATTCTCTCACCTGTCTATAGATAAGTCATTGGAAAGATTCCATCTCTCCTTTTCTATGTAAATGGACAGTTGGTCTGTGCCAGGATGTACAGAGGAACCTCTTATTCATTTCTCCATACATTTCTCTCGCTCTCTCTGTGCATGTAACATATGTTGCTATTGGTCATTGAGAATCACAGAATGATCTTTCTCTCCCTCCTTCTGTAGATGGATCAAGGTGGAGGAGGATCTGACCCGCTCCAAGTCCCTAGAGGAAACAGGCCAAGGAGTTCTTCCTACCAAGTGGAGGAGCTAAACAGAAATACCGAACAGCAGGTCAGTGGGAGAGAGGAGAGAGGAGAGGAGGAGAGAGGAGAGAGGAGAGAGGAGAGAGAGAGAGGGAGACTTGATACTGTTTATGTTTTTGCCCCAAAATGTCTTGTTTAAACCTTTAAGCATTTCCTAATAATTTTGGGTTAATACAGTGTATTTGAATATGGGAGCATTCTGCATCATCCTCTACATGAGCCGTCTGTTATTGCCTCATCACAAAAGACACAGATGATATTCAACAGATATTTGTGGTCTTAATCAACTATTAAACCCCAATGGAAAACTCTGATTCAATCTGTGTTCGGCTCATACCGTCAGTTTATCATCCAGCCCCATCAGTTTCCTCTGATTAGAAATCTCCAAACCATTTTCCTTTTCTATTGAAATCTAARTCACTGATATAACGTCTACTTTTATGAGGAGGAAATTCAATTAACCCACTGGAATGTCCATTATCTGGTGGAAATGATGGGATTGTATGAAGAATTGGAGACACCATTCCCCTTAATTGCTGTTCAGTTTAGCCTCTTTGGAGCTGCGAAGTTACCTACCATGCCAAGGGGTGTCATCGGTTGAAACGACTAGACACAGAGAGACCATTCCATGTTTACAGAGCATACTGTATATGTAGCCTGGGGTTTAACTGGTGTAAAAACATGTTTTTAAGATCACCTTTGTGTCGGCTACGTTGTCCAATGAGTAATATTCGGTATTGTTGTGAGCCAACCTCATATCTGTGACACTAGAGAGACCACTCATTCTCACTGTATCCAGTCACTAACTAGGGTATCATCTGTGATTACAGTGCGTGTCAAAGCCATGATTGATTTCCCGAGCCCTTTAAAAACACATCTATCTCTCCACCTCCCGCCTAATAACCATCCCAACTCTCATTCCCCACACGCAGACAGACTAGTGGTGCGTGGCAATCGCTCAGGATGTTTTGGAGTGGAGGATATGAGAGCAATGTTTTGGTGGCGAATAGAGTAATGCTTTTCCGTTTCCGATTTGGTCCGTGGTGGAATCGTCGGTTTGAGGTTGCGCTTTTCCTAATAATCTCTCGATACAGGGGTTATTGAAGTTTGAATATAATCGTATCGTGAATTCTCCTTTTATTTATTTAAAATCCACATAAAATGCCCATTAAATTGGAGTTAAAGTGAGGAGCAGAAGTGGAGCTCAATTGAAGATCTGAAAGTGTTTTCACAGGACTCATTGTTGTAGTGACAATTGCGTTTCAGTCCTACCATTAAATAGTTTGTGTTTGTCGTCAAAAGCAGGTTTTTATCCTAGTTGTAATATTCCATTGTTTGTGTGTCAGTGTTGCTGAATCTGAAAATGTTTACCGGTATGTAAATATCATAATCCCTTTTAAATGGAGAACAGTATGTGACAGAAGGTGTCAAAGACAATTAGCAGAGTTCTGACAATATTTAAGTGAAGATAATCAACACTAACCAAGGGAAGGAAATGAAAGAAAGGCAAAGACACAGTTGACAATCACATCGTTACGGATCTATTTCATACTATAAGCATTTGGCGTCATTTACTTCAGCGATAAAGCGAGAGAAACATCTCTGTCCCACTACATCAGCCCTCTGTGCTAATGCCACATTTGGTGTCCCTCATCGGTGACGTCCACCTCAGAGATAAAGAGAGCAGAAGAGCGGAGAGAGATACGGAGCGTATAGAAAGAGTCTCGTGTCTGTCTGTGTATTTTGCAATTGCATGTTCCCTTGTAGTGAGATTGGTGTCTCGGGGTCACCAGGTCAAGTTTGCCCATTGAGCCAATCACAAAGGGACATTCCACTYAYGTCACATCAGTGAGCGTTTTAAAAGAGGCTCCATGTATAGAGCAGTTGTTTCCCTCTGACCTCCAGGTCATTAGGACGTCACGCCGGCCCTTCACAGCCCTGCTCCTTGACGTTGAACTGACGTAGGGAGGTCATGAGGCTGTTATAGATGGTGTCGTAACCCCTGGACCCCACGGAAACCCCTAATCTGTCCTGCTCCTCAGATATTTGGTGACAACAAATGAGACAAAGTCTAGGTCTAGGAAACGCATCCACACACCGAAACTCTCATAGACACAGAAACGCTGACACGTCCACACACACAGGGCACACTTCTACACTCCCCACTGTGAAGAACCCAGTTCTCCCTCTTCCCTTCTCTTCACCCTGCTGAGGCCAGACAGTTCTCCCTCTCCCCTTCTGGTCACCCTGCTGAGCCAGACAGTTCTCCTCTCCCTCTCTTCACCCTGCTGAGGCCAGACAGTTCTCCCCTCTCCTTCTGGTCACCTGCTGAGGCCAGACAGTTCTCCCTCTCCCCTTCTGGTCACCCTGCTGAGCCAGACAGTTCTCCCTCTCCCTTCTCGTCACCCTGCTGAGGCCAGACAGTTCTCCCTCTCCCCTTCTGGTCACCCTGCTGAGGCCAGACAGTTCTCCCTCTCCCCTCTCGTCACCCTGCTGAGGCCAGACAGTTCTCCCTCTCCCTTCTGGTCACCCTGCTGAGGCCAGACAGTTCTCCTCTCCCCTTCTCGTCACCCTGCTGAGGCCAGACAGTTCTTCCCTCTCCCCTTCTGGTCACCTGCTGAGGCCAGACAGTTCTTCCTCTCCCCTTCTGGTCACCCTGCTGAGGCCAGACAGTTCTCCCTCTCCCCTTCTCGTCACCCTGCTGAGGCCAGACAGTTCTCTCCCTCTCCCCTTCTGGTCACCCTGCTGAGGCCAGACAGTTCTTCCTCTCCCCTCTCGTCACCCTGCTGAGGCCAGACAGTTCTCCCTCTCCCCTTCTCGTCACCCTGCTGAGGCCAGACAGTTCTCCCTCTCCCCTTCTCTTCACCCTGCTGAGGCCAGACAGTTCTCCCTCTCCCCTTCTCGTCACCCTGCTGAGGCCAGACAGTTCTCCCTCTCCCCTTCTGGTCACCCTGCTGAGGCCAGACAGTTCTCACACTCCCTTCTCGTCACCCTGCTGAGGCTAGACAGTTCTCCCTCTCCCCTTCTCGTCACCCTGCTGAGGCCAGACAGTTCTCCCTCTCCCCTTCTCGTCACCCTGCTGAGGCCAGACAGTTCTCCTCTCCCCTTCTGGTCACCCTGCTGAGGCCAGACAGTTCTCCTCTCCCCTTCTCGTCACCCTGCTGAGGCCAGACAGTTCTCCCTTCCCCTTCTGGTCACCCTGCTGAGGCCAGACAGTTCTCCCTCTCCCTTCTCGTCACCTGCTGAGGCCAGACAGTTCTCCCTCTCCCCTTCTCGTCACCCTGCTGAGGCCAGACAGTTCTCCTCTCCCTTCTCTCACCCTGCTGAGGCCAGACAGTTCTCCCTCCCCTTCTCATCCCCGCTGAGGCCAGACAGTTCTCCCTCTCCCCTTCTCTTCACCCCGCTGAGGCCAGACAGTTCTCCCTCTCCCTTCTCGTCACCCTGCTGAGGCCAGACAGTTTCCCTCTCCCCTTCTCTTCACCCTGCTGAGGCCAGACAGTTCTCCCTCTCCCTTCTCTTCACCCTGCTGAGGCCAGACAGTTCTCCCTCCCCTTCTCGTCACCCTGCTGAGGCCAGACAGTTCTCACACTCCCCCTCCCCCTCCCTGAGGTTTGGAGTAACCCTCCTGGGGCAACAGTAGCAGTGTCCCGTTACCTCACTGTCTCTTTCCCAATTCTCAGGCTGTCCAGTCCTGTCACACCCCCCTAGTCCTCTGTTAGCAGCTCTACTGTGCCACTACACCCAGGCACATCTCAATGACAGGAGCCCCTCAGTGACAGGACACACGGCTGTGCTGTAACACCATCTCTCTAGACTCTCTCAGTGACAGGACACACACGTTCTGTAACACTGTCTCTCTCTAGACTCTCTCAGTGACAGGACACAGGCTGTTCTGTAACACCATCTCTCTCTAGACTCACTCAGTGACAGGACGCAGGCTGTGCTGTAACACCATCCTCTCTAGACTCATTCCGTGACAGGACACAGGCTGTGCTGTAACACCATCTCTCTCTAGACTCTCTCAGTGACAGGACACAGGCTGTGCTGTAACACCATCTCTCTCTAGACTCTCTCAGTGACAGGACACAGGCTGTTCTGTAACACCATCTCTCTAGACTCTCTCAGTGACAGGACACAGGCTGTTCTGTAACACCATCTCTCTAGACTCACTCAGTGACAGGACGCAGGCTGTGCTGTAACACCATCTCTCTAGACTCATTCCGTGACAGGACACAGGCTGTGCTGTAACACCACTTCTCTCTAGACTCTCTCAGTGACAGGACACAGGCTGTTCTGTAACACCATCTCTCTAGACTCACTCAGTGACAGGACGCAGGCTGTGCTGTAACACCATCTCTCTCTAGACTCACTCCGTGACAGGACACAGGCTGTGCTGTACACCATCTCTCTCTAGACTCACTCAGTGACAGGACGCAGCTGTTCTGTACACCGTCCTCTCTAGACTCACTCAGTGACAGGACGCAGGCTGTGCTGTAACACTGTCTCTCTCTAGACTCACTCAGTGACAGGACGCAGGCTGTTCTGTAACACCGTCTCTCTCTAGACTCACTCAGTGACAGGACACACACTGTGTATCTGTTCTCCCAGGCCCTCTCCTGCTGTGTCGTGGCCACACCGGCCCCTTTAAGAGCCTCAGCACCCAGAAGCCCTTTTTTCAGCAAGCCTGTGACGTAACCAGGATGTTTGTGTTTCTCCATCATCCCTCTCTCCCTTTCTCTCTCTCTCTCCTCCTCTGCCTCTTTTGTAATGTTACTTTTTTGAAAACAGATCTAGCTCGGCCTTCCTGCCCACCTCCAACCCCCCCCCCCCCCCCTCTCAAAACCAAAGCCCTGAAATGAAATCGCGACGGTCACATGAAACAGTAAGCCAACGCTTCCCCACTTGTCTCTCCTGTCGTCGGGTGTCACGCTGTTGTTGTGGTTTTGCGTAGGAATTAGCCGCCTATCAGTCAGCCCATCAGACTCTGACATGCTGTGGAGATATGAATCATGATCTGTGGCGTGATTCTGCATGACTGTGAAATCCAGTTGCTGGATATGATTGGGTCTCTATTATATTACTGAATGATTCTATCATAGTGAATGGAATTGAATTATAGAGCAGATGTCATGTATTAACTCTGTGGGACCAGCAAAGCCGAACATCTCCAATGACAATAACACGGAAGATGGCCAGGCCGGTCTCACACAATGCTTTGTGTTTGTGGTAAACTGTCTAAGAGGATTTTGCTCTAGAAATGAGCTGCGGGATGTCTTTCTGAAAACTACTGTTTATGTCCCAAGTGTGTGAGTATGTGTGTTTATTAGTGTGTGTTTAGTAGTGTGTGTTTGTAGTGTGTGTGTGTGTGTGTGTGTGTGTGTGTGTGTGTGTTTGTTGTTTAGTAGTGTGTGTGTGTGGTGTGTGTTTTAGTAGTGTGTGTGTTTTGGTAGAATGTATACATACTGACTAATTCCTTACAAATGTAGATGTGCGACAGCAATAACAGAGACACAGAGAATCTCCAGGTAGACACATTTGTGATTCAGTCATCCCTCCCTTTCCTTCCTGTTTGCAAATCTACCCAAACACAAGTAGTGGGGAAACCCTGAAATCCTGCGTGGCTAATAGAAGTGTCTTTTGTGGCCTTCACTGAGTGAGGAATCTGTCGATATACCCATTCATCACCAGAATAGCATTAGCCTAAGCGTAAGCAGTGTCTGGAGCTTGGGGCTAAACCTGTGGGCTAAACCTATGGGCTGGGACTAGTGCTCTCTAACTGCCTAGTCTCTGTCCTGTGTGTCTGTCCTGTCTGTGTGTCTGTCCTGTCTGTGGCAGGCCCAGGTAGGGTGSCGGGGGAGCACAATGTGTGGAGGATTAGCTTCAGAGCTGTAGCTGGGCCCCAGCCCAGGGCCCCTGCTGGCCCTTCACAGCCCCGGCAGGGGAGCACACCGCGGGGATGGGACAGGGTCATGGGTACCCCGCCATGGGGGAGTGAGAGCAGAGAGCGCGGAGCCTGGGAAAAAGCAGACACAGGCGGTGCTTGGGCTTTAGTGTTCTCAGCACTCCGCCACCAGGCTTTACCTCACAGCAGGTGACTTGTCTCAGATCCGCAGCGCTAGGCTAACAGAGCTAACGCTGTAGAGTGGAGCGGTCTGTAGACACTGGGATAGCCTAGCTCAACTGACTGACAGCATGGTATGTTTGTAAAGGGGTTCTTTCTTTTGGAGGATTCTTTTGTATTTTTCTCCGTCTCTTTTTTCTTTTAGGTTTTCTGTTAATTCCATCAGACGATGACTCACTGTCTCAGTGTGTCGGTTGGGGCAGCATTTCTGTTGGTCAGCTTGTGGGAAGCTTTTTGTTATTTCGTCCTCTAAATACTCTCTCATTGTCAGCATAGACCCGTACAGCTACGATCATTTAGCGGCGATAGGCAACCAAATTTGAACGCAAACACTGAGATTGTATGATTTGATTCTTCTGCGGCAGTCTGTCGGACTMTGAATGAATATGATGACAGGTTGAAGTGACACGTTCCATCTCCTCTCCGCTTTTTGTACATTTCTCCCCTCYGAAGTTTGTTCCTGTCTTCCTTCTCCTCACGTCCTCTGAGTGGGGCGTAGTATAATGATGATAGGCATCGCCCTTACTAAGCCCATTTCCCCACGCTGTGAGACTCATAGCATGGGGCGAGGGTAGCTCCTCTAGTAGCCAGATGGCTAACCCCTCACAGCCTCTCTGCATAGACAGCCCAAGCTAACTGCTCATTTATATGCCGATAGGAGAGGGGCGACAGGAGTCCGATTTGGAGAAAGAGAGCGAGAGATAGTGGGATGGAAACAGTGTGAGGTAATAATGATGTAAATGAATTGCATTATGTCGTGGAGTCATCGAGTCGT
>NW_019946043.1:0-1391 GCF_002910315.2 Salvelinus sp. IW2-2015
CTCTGTAATTACTCCGGATATTTTGGAGGCATTTCTGAACATGGCGCCAATGTAAACCGAGATTTGTGGATATAAATATGCACATTATTGAACAAAACATAAATGTATTGTGTAACATGATGTCTTATGAGTGTCATCTGATGAAGATTATCAAAGGTTAGTGATGAATTTTATCTCTATTTCTGCTTTTTGCGATTACTATCTTTTGCTGGGAAAATGGCTGTGTTTTTCTGTGGCTATGTACTGAGCTAACATAATTGTTTGGTGTGCTTTCCCCGTAAATCCTTTTTGAAATCAGAAATGTTGGCTGGATTTACAACATGTGTAGCTTTAATTTGGTGTCTTTCATGTGTGATTTCATGAAAGATTGATTTTTATAGTAATATATTTGATTTTGGCGCGCTACATTTTTTTCTGGATTTTGGCCAAGTGGGACGCTAATATCCTAGAGAAGTTAATAAAATACGAAATACTTGATGTAACAACAAAAACGACAAACAAACAGTCCTGTAAGGTGAACACACAAAACAGAAAACAACCACCCACAAACACAGGTGGGAACAGGCTACCTAAGTATGATTCTCAATCAGAGACAACGATAGACAGCTGCCTCTGATTGGGAACCATACCTTGCCAAACACATAGAAATACAAAACAAGGACAACATAGAACACCAGACATAGAATGCCCTGACCAACCAAAATAGAGACATAAAAAGGATCTCTACGGTCAGATAGTGACAGTACCCCCCCCCCCAAAGGTGCGGACTCCGGCCGCAAAACCTGAACCTATAGGGGAGGGTCTGGGTGGGCATTTCATTGCTGTGGCGGCTCTGGTGCGGGACGCGGACCCCGCTCCACCTTAGTCTCGCCTCTGGACCGGGGACCCTTACCGCCGACCCCGGACTGGGGACCCTCGCAGTGGGACAGGAGGGAGACTCTGGCTGCTCCGGACAGGAGGGAGACTCTGGCTGCTCCGGACTAGAGGGCATCGCAGGAGGCTCCGGACTAGAGGGCGACGCTGGAGGCTCCATGCCATAACTCCTCACTGGAGGTTTCGTGCCATGGATCATCACTGGAGGCTTCGGGCCATGGATCATCACAGGAGGCTTCGTGCCATGGATCATCACAGGAGGCTTCGTGCCATGGATCATCACAGGAGGCTTCGTGCCATGGATCATCACTGGAGGCTTCGTGCCATGGATCATCATAGGAGGCTTCGTGCCATGGATCATCACAGGAGGCTTCGTGCCATGGATCATCACTGGAGGCTTCGTGCCATGAATCATCATAGGAGGCTTTGTGCCATGGATCCTCACTGGAATGGAGAGACACACAGGAGGCCTGGCTCTGGGAGAAGGCACAGGACTCACCAGGCTGGGGAGACATGCA
>NW_019946043.1:1416-8425 GCF_002910315.2 Salvelinus sp. IW2-2015
TGGCACGAAACTCCAGTGAGGAGTTGTGGCACGAGGCCCCAACAAAGGATCATCCGGAGCTCTGCAAGCCTTCTAGTCCCGAGCCTCCCCAGCGTCGCCCTCCTAGTCCCGGAGCCCCAGCGACACCCTCAGCTCCGGAAGCCTCCGGCGTCGCCCCGTCTCTACGTCCGGAGCCACCGGCGAGCCCTCGCAGTCCGGAGCTACCGGCGACGCCTCCAGTCGGACCTCCGGCGTGTCGCGCTCCACCCGGAGCCTCACGGCGACGCCCTCGAGTCCGGAGCTCGACGGAACGCCCCTCGTCCGGAGCCTCGCAGACGCCTCCATGTCCGGAGCTCCAGAGTCATCCCTCCTGCCGGAGCTCCGCGCAGGCCTCCAGTCGGCAGCAGCCAAGTCTCCCCGCTGTCGGCGAACTCCGCCGAGCAGCCAGAGTCTCCATCTGTCGCGGGGCTCGCTTCTATGTGTCATGTTGTATTCTGTGTTTGCGCCTGGTGGTTCCAATCAGAGGCCACCTGTTCAATCGTTGTCTCCTGATCTTGAGAACCATACATTAGGTAGCCCTGTTTCTCCACCTGTGTTTGGGTAGTTGTTTCTGTTTGTGTGTCATCACCACTATTACAGCAACTGTTCGTTTGTCGTTTTGTGTTTGGAAGTGTTCGTATTGTATATAAATATGAAAAAAACCACTCCTTTACCACCCTGCACACCTTGTCCTCTTCTCTCTCTTCCCCGCTGACGTCGTTACAACCCTTTCTAAAGTTTCTGTTTTTATTGATGCCATGGATCATCACTGGAGGCTTCGTGCCATGGATAACCACTGGAGGCTTCTTGCCATGGATCATAACTGGAGGCTTCGTGCCATGGATTATCACTGGAGGCTTCGTGCCATGGATCATCACTGGAATGGAGAGACACACAGGAGGCCTGGCTCTGGGAGAAGGCACAGGACTCACCAGGCTGGGGAGACATGCAGGAGGGTTAGGGCTTAGCACAGGCACATGACTCACCAGGCTGGGGAGACATGCAGGAGGCCTTGTCCTTGGCCGAGGCACCGGATACACTGGACTGTGGAGGCGCACTGGAGGTCTCGAGAAAAAAGCCTGCACAACCCGTCCTGGCTGTATGGTGACTTTGGCCCTGCACATGCGGGGCGCAGGCACAGGACGCACTGGGCTGCGCAGACGTACTGGAGACACATTGTGCAAAGCTGGCGCAGGATAACCCGGGCCGAGGAGACGCACTGGAGACCAGATGCGCTGAGCCGGCATCAGCCCTCCTGGCTCGATGCTCACTCTAGCCCGGCCGATTCGAGGAGCTGCGATGTATCGCACCGGGCTATGCACACGTACTGGAGACAACGTGCGCTCCACCGCATAGCACGGTGCCTGACCAGTACGACGCTCGCCACGGTAAGCACGAGGAGTTGTCTCAGGTCTCCTACCTGAGTCCGCCAATCTCCCCGTGTGCCCTCCCCCCCCAAAAAATTATGGGGCTGCCTCTCGTGCCCGTTACCTCGCGCCAATTACTCGTAGTGTCGCCGATCCGCTCTAGCTGCCTCCAGCTCCTCTTTCGGACGGCGATACTCCCCCGGCTGTGTCCAGGGTCCCTTGCCGTCCAAAATTTCCTCCCATGTCCAGGAGTCCATTTTCCCACACTGCTTGGTCCTTTGKTGGTGGGTGGTTCTGTAACGGCATTCCTCTTCGTCTGAGGAGGAGTAGGAAGGATCGGACTAATGTGCAGCGTGGTAAGTGTTCGTCATTTTATTAAAATGCATTGAACACTTAAATACAAAATAAACAAACAAAGACACAACCGAAATAGTTCCGTCTGGTAACTAATACAAAGACATAAAACAACTACCCACAAATCATAGTGGGAAAACAGGCTACCTAAGTATGGCTCTCAATCAGAGACAACGATAGACAGCTGCCTCTGATTGAGAACCATACCAGGCCAAACACATAGAAATATAAACACACAGAACAAAACATAGAACGCCCACCCCAACTCACGCCCTGACCAAACTAAAATAGAGACATAAAAAAGGAACTAAGGTCAGAACGTGACATTGACATGAACCCGGCTTCCATCCAACCTTTTTTATGCGAATAAAGTGCGTTGGATAAAAAATGGCACAACATCATGGGAAAGCATGCAGTTTATTAGGCTACAGATGAAATAAGTTATGATGGACTTCACAGGGTGGGGAAAGTGCACAGTGATGAGCTTGATGCTCCTTTCAATAAATATTGAGGGTCTTAATCTGGTGACATGATGATTGATGCTTGGCTGCCGTTTGACAAATAAAATGTATCTTACACTTTTGTCCATAATAATCTCATCATGTAGGCTACACCTGCACTGTCTCTGCAAGCTGTTGGCTGGAGAGCACATGCCAATAACATTCACTATATAACGCAACATTTATTTGTGACAAAACCATCAGAAGGCCTGTAAATATTTCTAGAGTTGAAAATGAGATGGACTTTTATCTGCAAAAAGTCAATTTGATGGAAATACAACTATGATGGGAAAATGTGCATACTATTTTTATGCAGATTTTTAAATATTTTCATGAAAATGTATTGCAAATTGAAAGGAAACCTGACTATAGACACCTTATAGACTCTGGCAAATGCGCTAGTACAGTCTCACTTTGATTATGCTGCACATCATGGTTCACCAGCAGCACCAAACATCTGAAGAATAAGTTACAGACCAGCCAAAGGCTTGTAAGAATTGTACTAAAACTTATTTGGAGGTTGAGCATTTTTTGTCTATCTATGTAATGTGTCTGTATCTCTGTAATGTGTCTGTATCTCTGTAATGTGTCTGTATCTATGTAGTGTGTCTGTATCTATGTAGTGTGTCTGTATCTATGTAGTGTGTCTGTATCTATGTAATGTGTCTGTATCTATGTAGTGTGTCTGGATCTCTGTAATGTGTCTGTATCTCTGTAATGTGTCTGTATCTAGATTATTAAATATAAAAGCACTACAACTCTCTCTAAAAGCTTCACTTATACAAAAAAGTTTACTTGAACCAAACGGTTCTCAAGTAGTGTTACTAAGAAAAGCTGACATGTCCTTGTTTAATAAATGCCTTTTTGTCTTTGTGCAGCATTGCCAGGTCTAACTTTCGATGAATTGAAAAATGAAACCTTCCTCAAAAGTATCTGCTCTTAACTCTGTGGAGGTTGTGCATTAGTTTTTCACCTTAAGATGGACCAATTTCAAACTGAGTAGGGTTTGTCCACATTGTTGCCATAGTTGCCATAGTTGCTGAGTTGTGTGTGAATGGAAACCACAGAAAGCATCACTCAGTGAGGTGTGAAAGAAACAACTATTTAAAGTAAAGTGGAGACGACTAACAAAACACACCAGAATAACATATGATTCTAACATTTTAGAAAGTTGTAGATTGATAAAACAGCAACTAAAAGATAAGAATGAGACCATACCTGCTACAGACCAGAGAAAGACCACCAACACACTTCCTGTTTTCTCAAGGCCATTGTTGCATCTCCCACCCTGCAGTCTTAGAAACATAAACAACAACTCACTCTATAGCTGGTGAATAACTCCACCTGATACATTGAAGTAGAAACTGTAAATGGGGGTACAGGGCCTCATTACTGAAAATGAACCAGGCTCATATTGTGTTGTGTTGTATGTGCGTATGGTTGTCTATGTGATACTGTCTGTCTGTAAGTCTATTGCACTATGAGTATGTTAATGTGTTGAGCGTGTGGCATGTCTGTCTACATCTGTCTATTTAACCTGACATGATGTATGATGCAAAAATAAATTCCTAATGGATACAATAAAATCATCATCATCACCATCATTATAAACAACACCACTTATTGAACAGATCTGTAGAACTGTAAACACATATTCTACATTGATTGTTCTGAAGCTGTTTTATTCTCGGAACCCCCAAATATAGACGAATAGATGTTCAATCCTCTACGGTCTTCAAGCTGTATACAGCAGCCTAAAAGACTGACGCATCACACCACACACACACACACATAGTTTGCTAGTGTCTTTTTACCCTGGTTAAATATCGATCATCACTACTGGTAGATCAACACTCCTACCACTGACCACTAGTGAATACTGACCGCTGAGCTAACAACCCAAAAACACATACTCAAAACATAACCAAGAAGTAAAATGATAACATTAACCTCAAGATATATGACTTTATGACTAAAAACAAATAACCAAATAAATATATTTCAAGAAATTTTTCATAGAGTACTTACAGAGTGAAGAAGGGAGAGGTCTGTGTCAGTGAGTCAACTGACTGGTATGAGTGCAACTGCCTAGTAAGTATCATTCTGTGTTTGATACATATTTAATGAGTGCAGAAACACATAGTAGCTGATGCTAGAACGCTTCTTCCTCTTCTTTAAGTACATTAACATCGCATGAGGATCAGGAACAGATGGTCAGAATATAAAGATTAATGTATTAAAATGTGCCCTACATTTCTATAAATGATCAAAATGTCCCACAATTTTCCACTTTTATTTAAATACTAGAGCCATGTTAACAATATGATTGACGTATTCTATTATGGAATGTTTATAATATCTACAGTGTGTGCCTTGTCCCTTCTGCAGTTCTACATTGGATACAGGTCAAAGTTCCCAATTTACATTTGGTCAGCTCCATGATGTCATTCATCTATTCTACCAAACCCATCAATTTACACTCCTCATCCACGCTGCATCAAAGTGGCTACTGAAGTTCCAGTTCTAGACTAGAGCTCCGCGCCTACATGGCATCCTCAACATACTTCAGTGTTCTAGACTAATTCTCCCTACTGACTCATCATCCACATTACTGCACCATCCTAGTAAATAATTGTCCTCATAATGTTGGGCGTAATAACCATAACAAACTGTGACAAATACATCAGATAGAAATGGTGGAAACACAACACTTGGCATAACTTGACTAAGTCACATTAATTCACACAGAACACTGATGTCGTAGTATTACAACATGACCACTATTCACTTATTATGTTACACTGTTCCCCTTGTGTACAGTACTGGTTATGAGCATGAGGTTTAGCAGAGACATCATTGTATCATCATCACCATAACCTGCTGGTATTGACTGCTGCTGTCCAATACCTGTATTTGTTCTAATGGTAGACTGTATCCATATTCATAGTCTAATGTAGCCTGTATATCTATATACAGTTGAAGATCGGAAGTCTTACATACCACCTAGCCAGAATTACCTTTAAGACTGAGTTTTCACTCTATATATTCCTGACAATAATCCTAGAGTAAAAATCCCATGTCTTAGTCATTAGGATCACACTTTATTTTAGAATGTGAAAATTCAGAAATAATAGTAGAGAGAATGATTTATTTCAGCTTCAATTATTCTTCATCAGACTGGGGCAGAAGTTTAACATACACTAAATTAGTATTTGGTAGCATTGCCTTATTAAATTGTTTAACTTGGCAAAGGTCGTCGGGTAGCCTTCCACAAGCTTCCCACAATAAGTTGGGTGAATTTTGGGCCCATTCCTCCTGCAGAGGCTGGTGTAACTAAGTCAGGTTTTAGGCCTCCTGCTCGCACACGCTTTTGCATTCTGCCAACAAATGTTCATTGGTTGAGGTACAGGGCTTTGTGATGTCCCACTCCAGATACCCTTGACTTTGTTTCCTTCACCAATTTTGCCACAAGTGCGAAAAAAAAAAAAATGTATGGCTGTGGGTACGAAGCGATATGTCCATTTGAAAGACCCATTGTGACCAAGCATCTTACTCCTGACTGTCTTGAGAGTGTTTGCTCCTTATATCCACATAATTTTCCGCCTCATGAGCCATCTATTTGTGAAGTGGCACCAGTCCTCCTACATGCAAAAGAAAACCAAACATGATGGCTGCCACCCCGTTGCTTCACGGTTGGGATGGTGATTCTTCGGCTTGCAAGCCTCCCCTTTTCCCTCCAAACATAATGATGGTCATTAGCCAAAACAGTTCTATTTTGTTTCATCAGACCTGCGCAGTCTGCCGAAACCGTGGTCGTGGCTTTTTATGGCGTTTTGGAGCATGTGGCTTTCCTTGCTGAGCGGCCTTTCATTTATGTCTTACCTGTTAATTCCAGCATCTTCACAAGGTCCTTGCTGTTGTTCTGGCGGGTTGATATGCACTTTTCGCACCAAAGTACGTTCATCTCTAGGAGACAGACGCGTCTCCTTCCTGAGCGGTATGACGGCTGCGTGTCCCATGGTGTTATACTTGCATACTATTGTTTGTACAGATGAACGTGGTAACCTTCTGACGTTTGGAAATTGCTCCCAAGGATGAACCAACTTGTGAAGGTCACAATTTTATTTTTTTTACCCCCCCATGACGTCAAGCAAAGAGGCACTGAGTTTGAAGGGTAGGCCTTGAAATACATCCACAGATACACCTCAAATGACTCAAATGATGTCAATTTAGCCTATCACAAGCTTCTAAGCCATGACGTCATTTTCTGGAATTTTATAAGCTTTTAAAGCACAGTCAAACTTATGTATGTAAACCTCTGACCCACTGGAATTGTGATACAGTGAATTATAAGTGAAAAAATATGTCTGTAAACAATTGTTGGAAAAATTACTTGTGTCATGCACAAAGTGGATGTTCTAACCGACTTGCCAAAACTATAGTTGTTAAGAAGAAATTTGTGGAGTGGTTGAAAAACAGCTTTAATGACTCCAACCTAAGTGTATTAAACTTCCGCACTTCTAAGATGGTAAATATGTAGTATTATGTATCTGCTATTCATAAATACACAAACTATATGTGTCATAAGGTGTTCGGTGCTCGACTTAAATATCCTGTTTTGAAGAAAAAGCCCCTTTTGTCTGTAAATAACATAAAATGATCAGAAATACAATGTAGACATTGTTAATGTTGTAAATTACTATTGTAATAATGGAATATCTACAGAGGCGTACAGAGGCCCATTATCAGACAACCATCATTCCTGTGTTT
>NW_019946043.1:8450-29418 GCF_002910315.2 Salvelinus sp. IW2-2015
CTGTAATGTGCTGTATCTCTGTAATGTGTCTGATCTCTGTAATGTGTCTGTATCTGCTGTAATGTGTCTGTATCTGTGTAATGTGTATGTATCTAGTGTAATGTGTCGGTATCTCTGTAATGGTCTGTATCTCGTAATGTGTCTGTATCTCTGTAATGTGTCTGTATCTATGTAATGTGTCTGTATCTCTGTAATGTGTCTGTATCTCTGTAATGTGTCTGTATCTCTGTAATTGTGGTCTGTATTGTAATGTGTTATCTATGTAGTGGGTCTGTATCTATGTAATGTGTCTGTATCTATGTAATGTGTCTGTATCTCTGTAATGTGTCTTTATTCTGTAATGTGTCGTGTATCTCTGTATTTGTCTTATCTATGTAATGTGTCTTATCTATGTAGTGTGTCTGTATCTATGTAGTGTGTCTGTATCTATGTAATGTGTCTGTATCTATGTAATGTGTCTGTATCTCTGTAATGTGTCTGTATCTCTGTAATGTGTCTTTATCTATGTAATGTGTCTTTATCTATGTAGTGTGTCTGTATCTATGTAGTGTGTCTGTATCTTGTAATGTGTCTGTATCTCTGTAAGTGCTGTATCTCTGAATGTGTCTGTATCTCTGTAATGTGTCTGTATCTTGTGTAATGTGTCTGTATCTATGTAATGTGTTCTGTATCTCTGTAATGTGTCTGTATCTATGTAATGTGTCTGTATCTATGTAATGTGTCTGTATCTATGTATGTGTCTGTATTCTGTAATGTGCCTGTATCTCTGTAATGTGTCTGTATCTATGTATGTGTTGTCTATGTAATGTGTCTGTATCTATGTAATGTTCTGTATCTATGTAGTGTGTCTGTATCTCTGTAATGTGTCTTTATCTATGTATGTGTCTTTATCTATGTAGGTGTCTGTATCTCTGTAATGTGTCTGTATCTATGTAGTGTGTCTGTATCTATGTAATGTGTCTGTATCTCTGTAATGTGCCTGTATCTCTGTAATGTCTTATCTATGTAGTGTGTCTGTATCTCTGTAATGTGTCTGTATCTATGTAGTGTGTCTGTATCTATGTAGTGTGTCTGTATCTCTGTAATGTGTCTTATCTATGTAATGTGTCTGTATCTCTGTAATTGTAAATGTATTATGTAAAACATAGGGACCACAATGTAAATAAGTCCCGACTTTATTGTGCAATCCTTTAAAACAACAATCCTGGTCACTTTTAAAAAACTGTGTGTACATGTTTATGTATTTTTTTAACTGACAAATAAAATCAATGAATCCAAATTGTGTAGCAGCCATTTGATGAATGGAAAGAGAAATCTGTCACAGAACACCAAAAAGTTGAATGACATGCAGAGATTGTCAAGCCTTCAATACTGGTAAGACTACAAGGTAAGGAGGGGTATTTCTGTTTGTCCAGACTGAGTACGAGTATTGATTATGGTTTAAAAAATGCAAACAATGGTATTGAAGTGCTCGAAGTCATTAGACTTTTGTTTATTGGTTGTGTGGCGCATTATTACAAAAACCTGTTGGTGAAAATTTGTTGCATGCTATTTTATATACTGTACATAGAAAATGTGGCATCAAAATGTTGAAAATCAGATTTTCCCCCTAGCTGATCATTGTCTGCAGCCGGCTCTGCAATGGCACGTTGTGTTAGCTAATYCAAGTTTATCATTTTGAAAGGCTAATTGATCATTAGAAAACCCTTTTGCAATTATGTTAGCACAGCTGAAAACTGTTGTCTGATTAAAGAAGCAATAAAACTGGCCTTTGTGGCAGATGAATCAGAATTGTTGGGTAACATAGATAATTAAGATGTCTTATCTGCATAATATGCTTATGTGATATACTTGTTATTAGAATGTATCCCTTTGGACTCTGGTGTTGGCAGTTGCACTTCTTCCCTCAGCTGGGGCTCAGTCACTTGGGGCMCAGAGAGGGGAGAGGTCAGGCTTGTCTTTCACATATCCCTGGTGCTATGCAGAATATCAGACAGGGAAGAGGACAGGATGGAACATTGTCTTCATATGTGAATGTGTCTTTACCTGTTCTTAAACAATGTGAAGGGATGTCATGATTAATGCGGAACCAATTACTTGTCTCCACAATGTCTGTGCTCAAGTCACTCCCTCCTTTGGCATTGGGGGGAGGTGAATGTCAGTGTCTGGAACCATTGTATGTCCTCTCTGATGTTGCACTTATCCTGGGATAGTGTATGATCTAGAGGCTCACTCCCCTCAGTGAGCTTGTCCAGGAGTGGGGTCAAGAAGGGGTTTTACTTGAGATGGGGGTATCTAGAGTTGACAATTGAGTTATGCCATTGGATGAGTTGGTGTTTTTGTGCTATAAAGTACCAGGAACGAGATTAGAACCTCGTTTTAGGGGCCAAACTGAACGATAATTTATAGTGAATTCTATCTGGCTACGGGATACTCCTTTCTCATTTATAAAGTCTCACTTTGTGAACTGTTCCTAATATCTGTGGTTTGTTATGTCGACTAGGGGGTGGATCTTTGCTATAAAAGATCTCAGCAGCCATTGTGTTGCCTCTCTCAACGGTTCATGAGAAATGGTGAATCGTTGAAAGTCATTGCTATTGCAAAGCTCTTAATATTAAAGATTTAGTTTAATAATAACTCTGACTGGTGTGATAAGTTTGTCTCTCCTTATTTGATAGTAAAGAAATGAACCACCACACCTTCTTTAGACTAGTTGAGTATCTGGAGCATCAGCATTTGTGGGTTCGATTATTTGTTATTCTTATCTCTTGCTTTTTGGGGCGTATTTTCTTAAAACTGCGTTGTTGGTTAAGGTCTTTTAAGTAAGCATTTCACTGTAAGGTCTACCTACCCCTGTTGTATTCCTAAACACAACCCACCATCACTGTGTCTCATGTTAATACTGCTCCTAAACACAACCCACAGTCACCGTGTCTCATGTTAATACTACTCCTAAACACAACCCACCATCACTGTGTCTCATGTTAATACTACTCCTAAACACAACCCACCGTCACTGTGTCTCATGTTAATACTACTCCTAAAGCTCTTTTGAAACATCAACTCAATCACCCTTACTGTCACTCTTACTTTAGGCCATTTTCAAAATGTCTCCACAACAGTCTATTGCTCACAGAGCTCTTACAATAGCATACACAAGTTTTTATGTGAAACATGTACAATTTACATCCCATCTTTTGTAGCACACAATATAGCTCAGTATTTGTCAAGGGTGCCAATCATTTTGGTCGTGACTGTATATCCAACAATCAGATAAATATGTAAAAATACATTTATACTCACACACACACACAAACAGACCCATAACACACACACAGAGAGTTATACTTGACCCTGTTATACTTTGACAGTGAACATGACCCTATTGAATGGAGATCTGGGTGTTACTGGCAAACTCTACTGATCATGTTTTAAACATGTAAATGAATAAACTGAACTAAACTAAACACATGAAACCACAGTCCAGGGTCAGTATTCACAAAGTGTATCAGAGTAGCAGTGCTGATCTGGGATCAGTTTAGCCTTTTAGATCATAATTATATGAACCGTCTGAGACACTTTATGAATACAGGCCCTGATGTAACAACCAAAACACAGTTCAAAATTAACCAACATGTGATGTCATGTGATGTTTGGCTAAAATCATCAAAACTAAAACTATATTTCAAGATATTGTCAACTGTACTTACAGAGTGAAGTGAAGGGGAGAGGTCTTGAACAGTCAGTCAACTTACTGTCACTGTGTGGAAACAAGAAGTAGTCTACTGTAAGTGTTAGTAGAAGCAGGCGTAGCCTAAGTGTGAGTTCTGTGGTTGACACATTTTAAAAGTAGCCTAGTCAGGGCATTAACATGCATGAACAGCATGTCACATAAGGGATGTTACTGTATCTAAATAGAAAATGGTCTAAAGTCAGCATACTGTAGTTACATTTCTTTATTTGAGGAGTGGGCCTACATGTTTTACAAGAGACACAATGTGACCCATTCCCATCACTCTTCATCAGCTGGTCCTGAAGGTTCCAGAACAGATGAAAGGGGAGTATCTTTGGTACCAGTTTTCTAGACTAGAGATCTCCCTACTGACATCTCAACATTACTGCAGCTTCCAGGCTTCATATGTCCCTACTAGTCCGATGTAAATATACAAAATAGAAGGTCAAATAACATAAAAAAATGTTAAAAATATATATAGAATAAACCAGGCATGCACATAAAAATACTGTGTTATTGGGACTTATGTTGAACTGGCGTTTGAATTGAGTGACCTAGTGATCTCAACTAGCGTGTTAGCTACATGAAACTGCTGTTATTCAGCGATAAACAAGTATTTTTGTGCATCACACAGCTACTCTGAATGGACTGGATTGTGAACAATATGATGTGCTGCTGCTGAATTACAGCAAGACCCCATAGTTAGCTAGTGAGTTAGCTAACATTTATCTATCAACGTTAACTAGCTAGAAACAACAGACGACAGTGAGCTGACATTATGCCAAGGCCAAGGCAAGCTGCTCTGAGTTTCCAGTGTGTTCTTGTGTGAAAGAGATGTGTTCAGCTCACTGATCTTCAGAACAACGGACCCAAAGTGAACCCTGACATGCATAAAACTAAGTCTGTCTGTCTGTCTGGGATTATTGTGTCCTACTGTATCTGCATGTTGCTTGTTTTTTAAAATTTACATTGAATAATCTTTCATGTAATTGTTTATTGCTGCTTCGTTATTGTTATTTTGTGTAATTCATTTTTTTTTAGCATTTTCATAATTTAAAAAATCTAATATTTTCTTACATAAAAACAACTGCACTGCATTGTTGGTTTAAGGGCTTGTCAGTAACCATTTCACAGTAAGGTTGTATTCAGCGCATGTGACAAGTACATTTTGATGTGATTTGTGTGTTTAGGTGCTGGACATTGCTCCCTCTGACTCTGGGTTTCTGAACCTCTAAAATTCTGAGCCGTTTGGAGGGTTCTACTAGCTGACATATGGAATTGTTTTAAGTTCTAATTTGATTTTGAATTATAGTACCCCTTTAGGTAAAAAAAATTAAATATATGAAAATGATTTGATAAAATATTGAATTTGGCCTTTTCTGCTATAGACAATACAAACGCATTGAACAACACATTCATAAATGGTTAAAAACAAAAGAGTGAAAAAAATGTATCATAAGGACTAACGTTTTGAAGTGACTGTCCTATATCTAGGGATATAACAAAATGTGTTTTTTTGGACACATACACTATACAAAAGTATGAGGACACCCCTTCAAATTAGTGGATTAGGTTATTTCAGCCACACCTGTTGCTGACAGATGTATAAAATCGAGCACACAGCCATGAAATCTCCATAAACATTGGCAGTAGAATGGCCTTAATGAAGAGCTCAGTGACTTTCAACATGGCACCTTCATAGGATGCTACCTTTACAACAACTCAGTTTGTCACATTTCTGCCCTGCTAGAGCTGCCCTGGTCAACTGTAAATGTTGTTATTATGAAGTGATAACGTCTAGGAACAAAAACAAGATCACCGCGCGCAATGCCAAGCGTCGGCTGGAGTAGTGTAAAGCTCACCGCCATTGGACTCTGGAGCAGTGGAAACGCGTTCTCTGGAGTGGTGGGTATAATTTGTGGAACGTTCCATCAGGAATCCGTTCCAAAAACGTCGTAAATATCAAGATTGCCAACAAACAACGCATACAGAGTCGTATAACAGTAGAATGAGATACCGGGTAGGGAGTGAGCTTTGTAATTACGTTTTTCACTCACCACGTTTATTCGGAAAAAATGTCTCTCTTCGTTCTGGTAGCCTCCACCATTTCTCGTTCGTTGGTTTAGTTATTATTTCCGGTGTTCCTGCATTCGCTGGTGAACTCTGTTGCGCCTCAATTGGGGGATCGCTGTGGTTGAAATGTAACTAATGACCGCAAGCCACAGTATTTTTATTAGCTAGGTGGCTTGTACACAATCGTTACCGATGATACTGTATATACCTACTCGTACTACAGAAACATGCATTGTATTTTGCCAAGTTCTTTCGGTGTTAATCCTGTTTCCCAGATATAGCAGGTAAACTGTGCATGTTGTTGAGTTCATCTTGCCTAGTTAAATAAAGCTAAAATAGAACATTTAAAATATATACTATGACCTATTTCAGGTAACCCCAAGATGCTTGATTTACTACAACTGCTTTTTAATAACTTTCCAGTCGTTTGTGTTTTACATTCCGACATTTGAAAGTCTGTTTATTGGACATATATATTAGTGTCTAATAAAAAAAGAGCAATGTATGTAAAGCATCCCATCTGTGTTAAGGTTATAGTGTGTGTCTATGGTGTAGTTTCTCTTGATGTCCACTAGGTGTCAGCAGTTTCAATAATGTCACACCAGGTTCACATGTTTTCATGTGTAACAAATGAAATAGTATTTGTGACATGCGCAGAATTCTACATATGTAGACCTTACAGTGGAATTCTGACTTACAAGCCCTTAAAACCTCTTTAGCGCTAGGGGTCAGAATTTTTTAAATAAAAAAATAATAATAACGTTCCCAAGGTAAACTGACATTTTCTCTGGCCCAGATCGTAGAATTATCATATAATTTATAGATTAGAAAACACTCCAAAGTTTCCAAAACTGTCAAAATATTGTCTGAGTATAACAAAACGTATTCTGCAGACGTTTTTTTTTATCTGTTTCCTGGACCGTCTATCTTCCATTTAAAGGGGTATCAACCAGATTCCTTTTCCAATGGCTTCCTCAGGCTGTGACCAGGCTTTAGACATAGTTTCAGGCTTTTATTTTGAAAAATGAGTGAGACTTTTCAACAGTAGTCAGGTGTCCTCTGAATAGTTCCTGCGCGCGAGAGAGGAGCTCTCCATTTTCCCTTTCTCTCTTAATGAATAGGTTATGGTCCGGTTGAAATCTTATCGATTATGTTTGTTAAAAACAACCTGTGGATTGATTATAAAAAAACATTGTACATGTTTCTACGACCATTACTGATACTTTTTGGAATTTGTCGAACGGAACAAGGCTTTGGTTTTCTGAACATAATGCGCAACCCAAATTGCGCATTATATATATATATTTATTGAACAAAAATAACATTTGTTGTGTAACTGGGAGTCTCGTGAGTGCAAACATCCGAAGATTATCAAAGGTAAGCGATTCATTTTATTGCTTTTCTGACTTTCGTGACCATGCTAATTTGGGGCTAGCTGTTGTAGCATTGATTGATACACTCACAAAAGCTTAAATCTCTTTCGCTGTAAAGCATATTTTCAAAATCTGACACGATAGGTGGATTAACAACAAGCTAAGCTGTGTTTTGGTATATTTCACTTGTGATTGCATGATTATAAATATTTTTAGTAATATTTATGCATTTGGCGCCCTGCAATTCTAGCGGTTGTTTAGGAAAGTGATCCCGCTAAAGGGATCCGTAGCGCAGAGAAGTTAACCAACAATTTAGTTTTAAGAAAAATGTGTTAAGTAAAAATTAAGAAATAAAAGTAACAAATAAATAAAGAGCAGCAGTAAAATAAAAATAGTGAGGCTATATACATGGGGTACCGGTACAGAGTCAATGTGTAGGTAGGGACACCGGTTAGTCGAAGTAATTGAGGTGTTCCTTTCAAGTCCAGCGGTGTAAATTACTTAACAAAAATGTATTTAAAGTACTCCACTACATTCTGTTTATATGTGTTTTTTTTGTATCTGTACTTTTACTCTTCCTATTTCTTTACAACTTTTACATTTTACTTCACTACATTTCTAAAGAAAATAATGTATTTTTTACTCCATACAGTTTCCCTGGCACTCAAAAGTACTTGTTTAATTTCGAATGCTAAGTCTGTCAGGAAAATGGTCCAAATCACACTTATCAAGAGAACAACCCTGGTCATCCCTACTGCATCTGATCTAGCGGACTTACTAAACACATGCTTCGTTTGTAAATTATGTCTGAGTGTTGGAGTGTTCCCATGCCTATCTCTTAAATTTAAAAAACAAGAAAGTTGTGCTGTCTGGTTTTTAATTAATGGAAGGTCAAATAATTTATACTTTTACCACTGATACTTTACCACAACTCTATTAAAGGACATTCTACACAAGGTGTCAATTAATTTCTTGCTATTTGATGGGAACTAGCCTCTACCCCCCTACACACCTCAAGTTAGCTCTTTCATGCCCACAAAAGGCAACATCAAAAATGGCTCTCTAAATATTGCTCTTCTTGGATTTGACCTCTCAAACTCTGGTTTGGGGAGCAACCACCATAACCACCACTCTACCAGACAGACAGAGACTGAATGTCAAGGGCTACTTGAAAATAAGCAAATCAAAGACAACATTTCAGAGGTTGGAGAATGGCGTGGGGGCTTGTACTTCTTGGGTCCACCAACCGTTCCTCAATCTTCTTCTGATGACTACAAGCATAGATTATGAATCTTCAAAACCTACACTATAGGATGGATGTGTTTAGGAACGGGGGACGAAATTCGAAAGTGACGTGTTTTCAATTACCAGCAAATAAACCAACCCAAAAATGTTTATACCATCATCTTAATGTTGGAACTTTGTCCATAAATTGGCCTACTACTGTCTATAAGCTATCATAACATGTGGGTTTTGTCTTGGGGACAAGGTATCGTAATGCCTTTGAATGGTCTACAAAGCATGCCCCCAGGTAAAAGTAGCCATCTGCAGACAAGGTTTGTGTCTAATCCAAATTAAAGTTTGTTACTCCATGACATATCACAACACTATTGAATTTACATTCTTTACAATGATACTGGAGTCTGACTATTTTTTGGCCCTTCCTCTGACACCGCCTAGTTTATACAGTAGGTCCTGGATGGCAGGAAGCTTCTACCCAGTGATGTACTCGTCCGTCAGCAATCAAATTGTATTCATAAATCCCTTACAACATCAGCCGATGTCACAAAGTGCCATACAGAAACCCCAAAACAGCAAGCAATACAGATGCCCCACACTGCCAGGTCTCTTACCTCCTCATAGCCTGGTTCCTCTCTAGGTTTCTTCCTAGTGTGGTGTGCAATAGAGATTGGATCATCTGTGGATCTGTTGGGGCAGTATGCCAATTGGAGTGGGTCTAGTGTTTCTGGCATGATTGCTTGATGTGAGCCATTACCAGCCTTTCAAAGGACTTCATGGCTACCAATGTGAGTGGTATGGGGCGCTAATCATTTAGGCGGGTTACCTTTGCTTTCTTTGGCACAGGGACTATGTTGGTCTGTTTGAAACATGTAGGTATTATCGACTCGGTCAGGGAGAGGTTGACAATGTCAGTGAAGACACTTGCCTGGTAATCAGTCTGGCCCCGCGGCTTTGGGAATGTTTACCTGTTTAAAGGTCTTGCGCACATTGCCTATGGAAAGCCTGAACACACAGTCTTCCGGAACAGCTGGTGCTCTCGTGCATGCTTTAGTGCTGCTTTGCTCGAAGCGAGCATAAAAGGCTTTTAGCTCATCTGGTAGGCTCTCGTCACTGAGCAGCTTGTGGCTGGGTTTCCCTTTGTAGTCATGAATATTTTCCAAGCCCTTCCACATCCAACAAGCATCAGAGCCGGTGTAGTAGGATTCAATCTTAGTCCTGTATTGACGCTTCAGGACAAGTCTCTGAATTTCCTTGAGTGGGCCAGCCAGAACCCTGACTTGAATCCAATCTAACATCTCTGGAGAGACCTGAAAATAGCTGTGCAGCAACGCTCTCCATCGAACTTGACAGAGCTTGAGAGGATCTACAGAGAAGAATGGGAGAAAAATCCCCAAATACAGGTGTGGCAAGCTTGTAGCATCAGACCCAAGGCTGCAATCGCTGCCAAAGCTGTTTCAACAAAGTATTGAGTAAAGGGTCTGAATACCTATGTAAATTTAATCACATTTTGATTTAATAAATTGGATTTCATTTCTAAATGTCACACCCTGATCTGTTTCACCTTTCTCGTGATTGTCTCTACCCCCTCCAGGTGTCACTTATTATCCCCCCTGTCTGTGCCAGTTTGTCTTGTATGCTTTTCAAGGCAACCAGCATTTTCCCTTACTCCTGCTTCTATTCTCTTTTGCTAGTCCTCACGTTTTCTGGACTCCGTACCCGCCTGCCTGCCCTTACCTCAAGCCTGCCTGCCACTCTGTACCTCCTGGACTCTGAACTGGTTGACATTTTGCCTTTCCACGACCATTCTCTTGCCTAGCGCTTTTGGATTGTTTAATAAATATCAAGACTCAAACCATCTGCCTCCCATGTCTGCATCTGGGTCTCGCCTTGCTCTTATACTAAACCTGCTTTTGCTTTGACATTGTTCGCTATTGTGTGTAGATTGATGAGAGAAAACCAATGTAATCAATTGTAGAAGGCTGTAACGTAACAAAATGTCAAACAAGTCAAGGGGTCTGAATACTTCCCGAAGCACAGTAAAAATATATAAGTCACCTTGTACCAAATATTTTTTTAACCACATAGTTAAATTCAGAAATGGTAGGTTGAGACTAATACAGTCAGGATAGTATAACGTATCCCATCATACCCAAGACATTTAGTACAGTCTTCCAATACATTAATCAAGAGTCAATGACTTTATACCATTATGGTAGTTAAGGCTTTTTAATGCCACTGATGGTAAACACAAACTGTGTGTCCAAATTCCTTTTCATCAATATAATGGTTAACGTTCTCTGTAGAAGTTGCAGAAAGGAAAATACCTACTGTAGCTATGTAGGCTTCTTGCTGGTTACCAATTGTCACAACAACAAAAAAACATAATAGGTTTGTTTTTCAATTCCAAATTAAACTAGCATGTGCATTTCTCTAAGAACCTAGAGGTAAATTTCAGTCAGATAACTGAAAAAAAAAAAAAGTTAACTGAAATCCACTATCATTCGCTTATGCCAGCTTAACCATAACCCATCTATACAGTTCAGTATTGCAATATTATTACATTATCGGGGTACTGTTACTTTAATTACATTTTACTATATAAAAAAAAAAACTACAAGTAAAAGTATATAATTAACAAAGTACTGAGTAAAAATAGTTTTAAAAATCCAACATGCCTTAGATATTTTGTCAATTTTTCTGTTACCTTAATGTTTTCACACATTACCTTTCCCTTTCAATTTAAGGGAGAAGTAGCAAATGTGCTGTAGGAGGTAATTAAATTGGTTGCAACAAAGGCACATCTGTGCGGGCCAAAAAAAATACCATAATTTCTATCAGCATGTTAAATGCACAACCAGAGTGAAACAAATTCCAGACCACCTTTACTCCACACACAGAGACACGTACAAAGCTCTCCCTACACTTGGCAAATCTTACCATAATTATCAGGTATGAGGGTAAGACCCATATGCAGACCACGTCGAAGAAACAATAGTTTAATACTCAAACAGGGGCAAGCAATAGTAACTTWAGTTAACTCTACCTACATGAACATACTACGTCAACCATCCGGTGCCCCCGCACATTCACTCTGTACCGGCACCCCCCTGTATATATTGTTATTTTTTAATGCTGCTCTTTAATTACTTGTTACTTTTATCTATTATTCTTATGTATTTTTTTTTTACTGCACAGTTGGTTAGGGGCCGTAAGTAAGCATTTCACTGTAAGGTCTATACCTGTTGTATTCAGCGCATGTGACTAATAAAATTTGATTTGACAGTACAAGGCAGGCAGGAGTCAGTAACCAGAGGTGTGGCAACGGTACCGGACGGCAGGCAGGCTCAGGTTTTGGGTAGGCAGACGTCAGAAACAGGAGACAAAGAGCTGTGACATATGAGTTTAACTCTGGACACATTTCCTGGAGGTTGATACCCCTGGAAACACTTGAACAGAGATAGGCCCGTGGCAGAGCAGGGTAGGGTGTCGCGGGCGTACTCGACCCACACCAGCTGCTGGCTCCAGGTGGTGGGGTTGGCCGAGACCAGGCAGTGCAGAGTAGTCTCTAGATCCTGGTTTGCTCGCTCCGACTTGCCATTGGACTCGGGGTGGAACCCAGAGGACAGGCTGGCTAACGACACAATGAGGGCGCAGAATGCCTTCCAGACCCGGGATGAGAACTGAGGCCTCCGGTCGGAGACCAGGTCCACCGGCAGTCCACGGATCCGGAAGACGTGCTACACCATGGGCTGGCCCGTCTCCTTGGCCAATGGGAGTTTGGGGAGAGGAATGAAGTGGGCGGCTTTGGAAAACCGGTCGACCAGTCAGGATGACAGTGTTGCCCTCAGACGGGAGGGTGTGGGGGAGAAACCCGTGACAAAATCCAGGGATATGTTGCTCGGCTCTCCATTAAAGCGTTCTGGAGGAGGTAACCTGGGGTTCCCAGGAAGGTAGAGTGGCCGGTGGGACGGCGCTGCTAACCGTCGAGTGACTGAGGAGCGGTGGGGTTACCCCCGTGGCAAGCTGCCCTCCAGAGAACCCGCAGATTTGCTCTAGCAGCATGTCCAACGCCCGGGTATGGCGGGTCAGTAACCAGAGGTGGGTCAAAGGTACCAGATGGCAGGCAGGTTCAGGGTAGGGNCTAGCTAGAAACAACAGACAACAGTGAGCTGTCATTATGCCAAGGCCAAGGCAAGCTGCTCTGAGTTTCCAGTGTGTTCTTGTGTGAAAGAGATGTCTTCAGCTCACTGATCTTCAGAACAACGGACCCAAAGTGAACCCTGACATGCATATAACTAAGGCTGTCTGTCTGTCTGGGATTATTGTGTCCCATTGTGTCTGCATGATAAGTGTTTTTTGAAAATGACAATGAATAATCTTTCATGTAATTGTTTATTGCTCCTTCGTTATTGTTATTTAATTGTGTAATTCATTTTTTTTAGCATTTTTATCATTTAAAAAATCTAATATTTTCTTACATATAAACAACTGCATTGTTGCTTAAGGGCGTGTCCTTAACCATTTCACAGTAAGGTCTACACCTGTTGTATTCAGCGCATGTGACAAATACAATTTGATGTGATTTGTGTGTTTAGGTGCTGGACATTGCTCCCTCTGACACTGGGTTTCTGAACATCTTAAAGTCTGAGTCGTTTGGGGGGTTCTACTAGCTGACATATGGAATTGTTTTAAGTTCTAATTTGATTTTGAATTATAGTATCCCTTTAGGTAAAAACATTAAATACATAAAAATGATTTGATAAAATATTGAATTTGGCCTTTTCTGCTATAGACAATACAAACGCATTGAACAACACATTCATAAATGGTTAAAAAAAAAAGACCGTGAAAAAATGTATCATAAGGACTAATGTTTTGAAGTGACTGTCCTATATCTAGGGATATAACAACATGTGTTTTTATGGACACATACACTGTACAAAAGTATGTGAACATCCCTTCAAATTAGTGGATTAGGTTATTTCAGCCACACCTGTTGCTGACAGATGTATAAAATCGAGCACACAGCCATGCAATYTCCATAAACATTGGCAGTAGAATGGCCTTACTGAAGAGCTCAGTGACTTTCAACATGGCACCTTCATAGGATGCCACCTTTACAATAAGTAAGTTTGTCAAATTCCTGCCCTGCTAGAGCTTCCCTGGTCAACTGTAAATGTTGTTATTATGAAGTGGTAACGTCTAGGAACAACAACGGCTCAGCCGTGAAGTGGTAGGCCACACAAGCTCACAGAACGGGGTCCGCTGAGTGCTGAAGCACGTAGCGTGTAGAAATCGTCTGTCCTCGGCTGCAACACTCACTCCCGAGTTCCGAACTGCGGCTAGAAGCAACTTCAGCACAAGAACTGTTCGTCGGGAGCTTCATGAAATGGGTTTCCATTTCTTAAGATCACCGTGCGCAATAACAAACGTCGGCTGGAGTAGTGTAAAGCTCGCCGCCATTGGACTCTGGAGCAKTGGAAACGCGTTCTCTGGAGTGATGAATCACACTTCATCATCTGGCAGTCAGACGGACGAATCTGGGTTTGGCGGATGCCAGAAGAACGCTACCTGCCCCAATGCACAGTGCCAACTGTAAAGTTTGGTGGAGGAGGAATAATGGTCTGGGCTGTTTTTCATGGTTCAGGCTAGATCCCTTAGTTCCAGTGAAGGGAGACCTTAACGCCACAGCAAACAATAATATTCTATACGATTCTGTGCTTCCAACTTTGTGGAAACAGTTTGGGAAAGACACTTTCCTGTTTCAGCGCGACAATGCCCCCGTGTACAAAGCAAGRTCCATACAGAAATGGTTTGTCGAGATCGGTGTGGAAGATCTTGAATGGCCTGCACAGAGCCCAGACCTCAACCCCATCGAAAACCTTTGGGATGAATTGGAACGCCGACTGCAAGCCAGGCCTAATCGCCAAACATCACTGCCCAAGCTCACCAATGCGCTTGTGGCTGAATGGAAGCAAGTCCCCACAGCAATCAAATCAAATCAAATTGTATTTGTCAAATACACGTGTTTAGCAGTTGTTATTGCGGGTGTTAGCCAAATTGCTGTAGCCAAATGCTTGAAGCAACGTTCCAACATCTAGTGGAAAGCCTTCCCAGAAGAGTGGAGGTTGTTATAGTAGCAAACACATCAGCTGTATGTGACCAGGCAAAAAAAACTTTCCAAGCCAAACTATTACACACACCCTATATCGTTGTCACCATATTAGCTAAAGTAACGTCATAGTCAACATAGTGCAAAGACCTGGCTAGATCATAAAGGAACAATTGTCCAGACAGAGGATTGAGTTTACGAATTTACGTTTTATTAACCCAACTTCACACAGGCTACTGTTTGGCCGTAGCCCACGCCAAATAAATGAAGGATACCCTAAAGAAAACGTGAACTTTTCTTGTGAAGGCCAGACGTAAGAGAGAGAACAATGGCTAAACCTGGTCTTAACTTCCAATGCTCCATCCCCCTGCCCAACCCCCCTCCACGCCACTCCACCAACCACCAGGATGCCCGGCATCAGAACATTCCAGGCATTCCGTGATTGGCAGGTTGATTGGCATGTCAGACCCCGCGAACACTGGGTACTGGTAAGTACAACACAACCAACTAATAGCCTAACACATAACTTCACAGCTGTCTGTATGGGTCGCTACAATAGCTAATAGAACTAACACGTTAGTAATCCCGCTAAAATCATGCAGTAACGTTACTGTGTACAGTCAGTAAGCAGTTTAGCACTTACACAGGCGAGTCCCGATGGCAATAAATCTGTAAAACCAAAAGCTTACCTTGACTTGGAAGAGTTCCAGTGTTCTGTTGGATAGTCATAGACATCTAGCTAACATAGCATCCCTCTGTTTGAGCAGGGTGTTTGAGTAGGCTAAACTAGATAGCTGCATTTGCTGGCTAAGTAAGTGAAAGTGAAAAAGAATTACGAAATCTGTCTCTATCGCTCTCTATCTTGCTTCTCCTTCATTTTGGAAAAAATGTGTTTGTTCAAAACTGTTCAACTATTGTCTTTCTCTCTGAGTCAACTACTCACCACATTGTATGCACTGCAGTGCTAGCTAGCTGTAGCTTATGCTTTCAGTACTAGATTCATTCTCTGATCCTTTGATTGGGTGGACAAAATGTCAGTTCATTCTGCAAGAGCTCTGATAGGTTGGAGGACATGCTCTGTAACTTGTCATAATTACTGTGTAAGTCTATGGAAGGGGGCGAGAACCATGAGCCTCCTAGGTTTTGTATGGAAATCAATGTACCAGGGGACGGAAGCTAGCTGTCCTCCAGCTACACCATGGTGCTACCCTACAGAGTGCTGTTGAGGCTACTATAGACCTTCATTGCAAAATAGTGTGTTTTAATAATTTATTTGATTAGATAGCTTCATCTAAAAAGGATAACTTTTTAAATGTTTACCTTTTTTTTTTWAATAATGAAATTCACTAAGGAGGATGGCCCTCCCCTTCCTCCTCTGAGGAGCCTCCACTGTGTCACATGGCCCTCTCTGCCTCACCATACCGCTGGAGAGAAGAGGGGAGGAGGGAGGGAGGGGGGAGGAAGAGAGATGGCGAGAGAGTCAGAATTCTGACAGACAGACACACACACACACAAAGCATCGTGCAAGTTCACAGTAGATAGCTCAGATAGTGACCTTCAACCCTGTTAGTGCACTCCCTTCGTGGAAGCATCGCTTTGGCCAATCAGGAGCAAGCTGGGTGGACTTCTGAGCATCTGATAAGTCAGAGGAGTAGATCTCCAAACACCCGTAGCTGTATCAATTATTCCCAAAGAACCAGAGAGAGAGAGAGCGAGTTTGGACAAGATTACATAAATCTAATTTCAGGTGGGAGTATAGTGGTATTTTATGTTGTGTACCTGTGGTGTTTGGGGTCATAGGTAGAGGTCCAGCTTTAAGGTGTATCTGTGGTCTTTGGGGTAACAGTGGATWGYCTCAGAGAACATGTCCACAGCCTGAGAGTAGTGGCCCTGCTAAAACAACTGAATACCCTTCTCTGGAGGAGAACACACACATACAGTGTTAAACTGGGGTCATTTCAGTGAATATAAATAATCATTCTGAGACAATTGTGTTCATGTCACCCGTTAGTGAGACTCTCTTCCTCTTCACAGGGGCTGAACTCTCCACCTGATATGAGACAACTCAGTTAACACTGCCTCTGTGTGTGTGTGTGTGTGTGTGTGTGTGTGTGTGTGATTGGTGATTAATTGTTAGTGCACACTTCGGGAAGGGTGGAGAAAAGGGACGCAGCCAGAAAGTACTGGGGCCAGGGGCAGAGAGGAACAGGGGCAGAGAGGAACAGGCAAAGCCTAAATCGTTTTCCTAGATATGGTCTATGTCTTTGCCAGGGTAGAGGAATTCACATCTTTCATCAATGTCGTTTTTTTTCTTTAATTGTCACTCGACGAGTGAATTGAGACATTCCAATCAGAGAGGGAAACGTAAATATACGCCACKTGGCAGCGGATAAAGATACAGATACAAATGACATTTAATAATGAAACTTCATCTGATTTGATAAAACTGTATTTTATTATTAATGAATACAACTGTTTGACATAATAAAACAGTCATTTGTACACCCAGCTCCCCACATGCTGAGAGGATACAGACAGATTGTCATTTTACATTGATGCTCTAAAACAATCATTGTGTACTCCTCATATTGTCACTTTAGTCAACTGAACAGACATGTATTAGCCACTGAACAGACATGTATTAGTCCTCTGAACATACATGTATTAGTCCACTGAACAGACATTATTAGTCCTCTGACAGACATGTATTAGTCACTGAACATACATTATTAGTCCACTGAACAGACATGTATAGTCCACTGAACAGACATGTATTAGTCCACTGAACAGACATGTATTAGTCCACTGAACAGACTGTATTAGTCCACTGAACAGACATGTATTAGTCCACTGAACATACATGTATTAGTCCACTGAACAGACATAGTATTAGTCCACTGAACAGACATGTATTAGTCCTCTGAACAGACAGGTATTAGTCCACTGAACAGACAGGTATTAGTCCACTGAACAAACACTGAGTGTACACAAACATTATGAACACCTGCTATTTCCATGACATTAACTGACCAGGTGAATCCAGGTGAAAGCTATGATCCCTTATTGACGTCACTTGTTAAATCCACTTCAATCAGTGTAGATGAAGGGAGAGACAGGTTAAAGAAGGATTTTTAACCATTAGATATTGAGACATGGATTGTGTAGTGTGCCATCAGAGGGTGAATGGGCATGATAAAATATTGAAGTGACTTTGAATGGGGTACAGTATTAGGTGCCAGGCGCACTGCTTTGAGTGTGTCAAGAACTACAACGCTGCTGGGTTTCATGCTCAACAGTTTCCTGTGTGTATCAAGAATGGTCCACCACCAAAAGGACATCCAGCAAACTTGACACAACTGTGGGAAGCATGGTCAACATGGGCCAGCATCACCGTGGAACGCCTTTGACACCTTGTAGAGTCCATGCCCCGACGAATTGAGTTGTTTCTGAGGGCAAAAGGGGTGGCGCAACTCAATATAGGAAGGTGTTATGGGTCTTGTTCCAATATCCACAGTAGCACACTACTTGTTCATTTAAGGTCTAGTGTGGATGGTAGAACACCCCATGGACACTGGTGACGTTCCAGGCTGACTCATGGTTGCGTGCCAAGTCACTGACTGTGCAGTCGTGCATCAGTTTGCTATATCATGATTGGGTTAGCTGACATCTTAAACAAACACCTATCCAGGTGTTGTGAGAGAAGGCAGGTGAGTGCAATTTAGTCTGCCTGGAACATGCCCCATATTCAATTAAAAAGCATTGATTATTTATCCCCTGTAGGGCAATTACTTGGACCCTATGACATCAGGCTGGCAAAGTGACATCACAATGGTCACACATTCAGGTCACATGTCCAGTCACATGACCATACATATATACACAGTAAAACACATGATAACAACAGATGTCAGCCCCCTAGTGTCTACAACATGGTCATCACAGAGGAGGTTCACTGGGCAAAGATCCCTTCAAGGTTGTAATGATGATGTCATTTCCATGTTCACAGCTCAGGCCGAGGGAGAGGGGGAAGGAAATCAGAGGTGCACTCCTCTTCACTTTGATTGACACTTCACACACTCATTCTATATGTCCATGTTCTGTCTGGGATCTGTGGTCTGTGCCAGAGACTCAAATGGGGTGACACCCTCCCAAGCATCCTGTTCCCTTTAAAGTAGGGACACAGTCCCTCATCTTCTCTAATCTTCATCATCCTCCTCCCTCTCTACTATCCAGTCGCTGCGTGTGGTCAGGTTGCCATGGTTTCCTGTCTCTTCCTCTCTGCTCAGGCTTGTGTTTGAAGCGACACTTGTCACCATAGAAACAGCCAGTGGTCCTCCAGAAGAAACACTCGTCACCATTGATGGAGCCATCCTCTGGTCCTGGGAGAAGAGAGACAAACAGTATGAAAACACAAACACCTGCACTGTGCTCCTGCTTCCTCCTTCCATCACTTTGTACATTTCAAAAGTTTATATAAAGATGATTGGTAACACTTTAGAAAACTCATAATTATTCATTATAAATGCTTATATATTGTTTTATAAATCGTAGATGATGTTTTGACAGACAGATGGATGTCCTTACCCTGTGGAGGCTACTGGGAGGCTGAGGAGTGTTGAGGCCATTAGGATTGTCCTCTGAGGAGAGGGAGGGGTTCTCTGCATCTAGCTGTCTCGGTACCTGATCACCAGGGGTGCTCTCCAGCTCCACCCCCTGGACCGGAGGACAAACAGCAGGCACAGTCCAAATACATGCAATGGGACCAATAGCATAGTCCCACAAGTACAATGGAACCAATAACAAAGCTTGTTTTTCCTTTGCTGCCAGAAAGAGTTGAATCGTGTACTTTTCTCTCTGTGTTGAACGATGTTGATACTATTTAGCTCTAAACTGAAGCTCTAAACTGAAGGCTCTCATGCAGAGACATCAACACACCATTGTGATCTCTACTGTGCTGTCAGGTGGACATCAGTAGCAACACGCAGCATCAAACCCTGGCCATTCCTATTCAGAAAGCCATTCAAGGACAACTGAGGGGAGGGGAGGGAGGTAGAGGAGATGATGTGAGAGTGAAGGAGGAAGGATGGGAGATAGAAGGAGTGGGGAGAGGGAGAAGACAGACCGACACACACACACACACACAATCAGCAATGTCCACGTTCACAGTAGAAAGCTCAGACACTGACCTTCAACCCCTTCAGTGCACTCCCCTTAAGAAGTATCCTTTGTCCAATCAGGGCGAGCTGGAAGGACTTCTGAGCGTCTGATAGGGCAGAGGGGTAGAGCTCCAGACACCAGTAGCAGTATGAACCACATTCCCAAAGAAATACAAGAAATGAGATCAATGTAGAAATAGTCCATCCAGATCTTTACCACCTAGTAAATCTTTGGACCACTTACATTAGAGTACTCCAGCAATAGTCTAGGGAGCAACATACCCACACACGCACACACGCACACACACACACACACACACCACACACACACACACACACACACACACACACACACCACACACACACACACACACACACACACACACACAGACCTTTACCACCTAGTAAATCTGTTGACCACTTACATTAGAGTTTCCTGCAATAGTTTAGGGAGCAACATACCCATACCACACACACACACACAACACACAAGCAAAAACACACACACACACACACACGAAAAACACACACACGCACACACACATATAAACACACACACACACACCCATACAACGTCTGAACTACCGGGAAAGACTCTGGCAAGTTCCAGACTCAGTGTGTGTTTACGTGTGTGTGTTCGTGCATTTCTTGTGTGTGTTTGTTGATGAACAGTGCCGAGTTGATCTATTACAGTTTATCTCCTGACAGTAATGGAGTATCCCTGGCTGACCTATAGGCTAGCCACTCATGCATTATGTTGCTCAATGGCGCCATCATATGTACAATAGGCAGAAATACAAGAAACATAATTTATTTATGTTGTTCTATTTATTGTCTAACTTTGAGCTTATTTACAACATGATACTTGTACTGTATTCAATGTAAAAAAAAAACTGCAAAATGTAATGTATCTAAAATAGGTAATAATTCATAATTTGAATAATAAAACAAGCAATATTATGACACGAACAATATGGTAACATAATATAAATATAAAATGCCCAATAATATTCTGACACCAATACAAAGTAAAACGTATTTAAACAAATCAGGAGCAACTCCAGAGCTAAAATTATGTAAATCTCTTATCAATATTATCCTTTTGTGTCACTAAAACAAGCAAATACTTTATCTATTATAAAAAATCTGGAATTGGCTAAATCCCATAGAAAAAAATCAAAAACAGATAATACACAAGAAAATAAGGCATTTATTAAGCGGAGCTAGTTCAGAAAGGAAACCCGAGTGCCTGCCTCAACTGAGATGCACCAATTAGAGG
>NW_019946043.1:30815-35635 GCF_002910315.2 Salvelinus sp. IW2-2015
CTTTTTTTATTCTGAACTGGAATAACCTGATTGATCACATTCTGTAGACCAGAAAACCCCCACACAGTCCTAATGAGAGCATGTCTATTCTGGGCTCTGTTTTTGAACAGTGCAACACTGAGGTTATGCTCAGCCTTGAAAACTGTTTCTGTACTTGTGTTTTAAGTATGTTCAGAGTTGAGAACCCTGACTCACATAGGTATGTGGTGCCAAACTGGACCAGAAACTACTGCTTTCTCCAGTCAGGCAGGAGACCGCTTCCTACTGTACATGAGCAACCCAGAACTGTGTGAGTGTGTTTGCCTCAAAAAGCATCTTGCTTCAATCCGCTTTATTCACAGTTAAGAATAACATTATTATTGGTATTTTAACAGCAACAGTTCCACACCTAGACTAGTTTTCGACAATCATATTCTACAGTAAGATGTAAAGTAGGCCTGATCCATTTTTTCATCTTCATCTGTTCTGTTACTAGGGGTTCACTATCAGTAGCTAGAGCTTGGCTTTGGGAATGTTTAGCTATTAGCCGTGTACAAGGCCAGGGGATTGAATGAGATAACTACAATCTACTACTATGCAGAGTTAGTTAGTACTCCTTATTACTGCTTATCACCTGTTATAAAATGCCAACAATCTTGAAACGACAGCGCTGCCGAGTGATCTCCAGAACACCGCAGAAAAAGAGATCCGGTACACAACTCTGATGCACACAGGCATCCTCCCTCTCACACTCGAGCAGCTGCCAAACTGGAGCATAGACGCGCAGCTTAAGCAGAAAGCACCTTGAACAGAGAGCGCAGATTGCACTTGGCCAAATCAATTCCAGTAATTAATGAAATATTTATGTTTTTACACTGACACGTCGCGACCCACCATAACAGGTCCGTGACCCAACTTTAAGAAAGGCTGCATTAGTGCATACTGACTGGTTGCTTCACACGCGACTGTTATGGCAACTGCTCGGCCTCCGACCAAAGGCCGCGTATGGCCCAGTACATCACTGGGCCAAGCTCCTGCCATCCAGGACCTCTAAACCTGGCGGTGTCAGAGGAAGGCCATAAAAATTGTCAGACTCCAGCCACCCCAGTCATAGGCTGTTCTCTTTGCTACCGCACGGCAAACGGTTCCGGACCGCCAAGTCTAGGTCCAAAAGGCTTCTAACAGCTTCTACCAAGCCTTAAGACTCCTGAACAGCTAATGCAAAGGGCGACCAAGACACTGCCTGCAACACTCTGTTTTATTATCTATGCATATGTAAACAGTACAGCTTTACGGCTTCCCCTCGCCCGACCGGGCGCGAACCAGGGACGCTCTCCACATAATGTATTGTAGTTTAACAGCAACAGTTCCAACCTAGACTTTCAACAATCATTTCTACAGTAAGATGTACAGTAGGCCTGATCATTTTTCATCTGTACTGTTACTTAGGGTTGCACTATCAAAAAGCCTGTGTGTGTGTTCTGTTATTCATCTGTGTGATGTGATCAATCCTTTTATTCCAATTCAGAATTAAAATGATTTATTGTATTTTAACAGCAACAGTTCCAACCTAGACAGATATGTTTTTAATGGAGGAAAATAAACATTAATACATATTTATATGGATATTTAATTTCATTATTTGTTTTTGTCTATATTGCATATGTTTTAGGCATAAGGGCAATGAAATGTACTGATAATTATTATTATTTTCCTGAGTTTGGGTCCCAGGAAAACACAGAATGTTGCATTCTGGTCCCAGGCTGAAAAGGTTGAAGAACCCCTGCACTAAATGAGCTAGCAGACGCTCTGAGCAAATCAGAGTAGAAGTGCAGCTAAAGTGTAACTATACAAATGCACTAGTCCAGACCAGTCTGCAAGTTCATTTGAAGGCTTCTAGTTTAAACTGTGTARGGGAATAGGGTTCCAAGAATAATAACCAGAAATAWTTTGTACAACATTTGAATAGTGACTGTCGGCGAAAGTCACACCGACTAATGTGACTGGGATGACCTGTAAAATGTAAGCTATGGCTGATAGTGTGCATTGATTGCAGCGGTTTCGTGAGCTGGACACATGCTGTACTAAACTAGTTAACATTCACTGACTGAAATACTACTGAAACACTGAGATAAACAACATCTTCTGCTCATGATCAGAAAACATTGCTTCTCACTCACTGTATAGCAACACATAGCCTGTATGCTAGTCTAGTATAGACTACTTCCACCTTGTATGGATGAAGGACTATTCTCCATGATGGTTCACGGAGCACACTGACTCAGCTCAAAGCTGGTATTGGGAACAAACAAGTAGGCTATATGATAGACTACTCCTGAGGCTAAATCTACTTAATAGCTGGATACAAACTAGCTAGCTAACTGAAAACAGAGCAGCAACATGGTTGATCCTCGCAATTAATCACATCACCGCAGCAGCCAAACATTGCAACATGAGCATATTGAACGATGCGGGCGAGGTTCAAACACAGCTAGCGAGCACTTACAAAGAAAACATTATATCAGAAATCAGCAGCATAGCGAGAAACAGCTAGTTACAGCAGCAGAGTCAATGGAGAAAAAGAAGCCAGCGCTTAGTAGCAGCATGCGGCAGAAGGATGTAAGAGCAGACCCGGTCAATAAGGAAGTCGTGAATGATACTAGCCTCTAATTGGTGCAATCTCAGTTGAGGCAGGCCTCGGGTTTCCTTTCTGAAACTAGCTCCGCTTAGATAATAGCCTTATTTTCTTGTGTACTAAATTTTTTTGATGATTTTTCTATGGGATTTAGCCAATTCACAGGGATTGGTTATAATAGATAAAGTTATGGGCTTGCTTTTAGTGACCAAAAGGAACTAATGTGAATAAGAGCTTTAAATAATTTAGCTTGGCTCGGAGTTGCTCCTGATTTGGTTAAATACGTTTTACTTTGTATTGGTGTCAATATTATTGGGCATTTTATATTTTATATTATGGTTATACCATATGTTTCCAGTCGGTCTAATATTGCTGTGTTATTATCCAAAATTTGAATTATTACTAGATTTTAGTATACCATTACATTATTGCAGTTTTTTTTTTTACATTTGAATGCAGTACTAAGTCATCATGTTGTAAATAGCTCAGAAGTTAAGACAATAAATAGACAACAAAATAAATAAATAATTGTTCTTGTATTCGCCTATTGTACCACATGATGGCGCCATTGGAGCAACATAATGCATCGAGTGGCTACCTATAGTCAGCCAGGGGATACCCATTACTGTCAGGAGATAAACTGAATAGATCACAATCAAGCACTGTTCATCAACAAACACACACAGAACATGCAACCGAACGCCACGACACATCGTTAAACACCACACTGAAGTCTGGAAACTTGCAGAGTCTTTCCCGGTAGTTCAAGACGTTCGTATGTGGTGTGTGTGTGGTGAGTGTTGTTTATAACCGTGTCGTGTGCGATGTGTGTTATTTCGTTGTGTTTTGCTTGTGTGTGTGTGCTGTGTGTGTATGGGTTATGTTGCTCCCTAGACCCATTGCAGGAGTACTCTTATATGTTAAGGGTCCAACAGATTACTAGGGGGTAAAGGTCTGTGGTGTGTTGGCTGTGTGTGGTGTGTGTGTGTGTGGTATGGGTATTGTTGCGCCCGAGGGACTACGTGCTGGAGTACCTCTAATGTAAAAGTTTTTGGGGGTCCAAAAAAACAATTTATTTTACTTTTTTAGGGGGGGTGGTAAAGGTCTGTGTGTGTGTGTGTATGTGTGTCCCTGTGTTGTGGTGTGTGTGTGTGTGTGTGTGTGCTCGTTGTGTGTGTGGTGTGTGAGTCTGATGTGTTGGTGTGTGTGTGTGTGTGCTGTAGGTGTATGGGGTATGTTGCTCCCTAGACTATTGCGGAGTACTCTAATGTAAGTGGTCCAACAGATTTACTAGGTGGTAAAGATCTGGAGTGACTATTTCTTACTTTGAGTTTCAGTTTCTTTGTATCTTGGGGAATGGTGGTTCATACTGCTTACTGGTGTCTGGAGGCTCTACCCTCTACCCTTCAGGACGCTCAGAATTCCATCCAAGCTCGACCCTTGATTGGCCAAAGGGATACTTCTTCAAGGGGAAGATAGCCCGATGGGGTTGAAGGTCGTGGCTGAGTCTATGTGAACGTGGAGATATGCTATCTGTGTGTTGTTGTGCAGGTGTCGTGTCTTCTCTCTCCCCACTCCTTCTATCTCCCCATACTCCTTTCCTCCTTCACTCTCTCACTTCATCTCCTCTACCTCCCTACCCTCCCCTCAGTTTCACTTAATGCCCTTCTGAATAAGAATGTACCGTAGTTGTGAGGCTGCGTTTGTTGCTATCTGAATTGTTCCACCTGACAGCACAGTAGAGATTAGAGTCGAACCGATTAATCGGAATGGACGATTAATTAGCGGCCGATTTCAAGTTTTGTCATAAACAATCGGAAATTGTTATTTTTGGGTGCCGATTTGCCGATTTTTAAAAAAAAATATTTTTATTTTTGAATATAACCTTTATTTAATAGGCAAGTCATGTAAGCAACACATTCTTATTTCAATGACGGCCTAGGAACGGTGGTGTTACTGCCTTGTTTCAGGGGCAGAACGCAGGATTTTCACCTTGTCAGCTCGAGGGAATCCACTCTTTGCAACCTACCAATATACTAATACAACAACCAGCTGAGATACGACCTGTCTCTCTCTCACTTGGCAACTCCACAAGGAAAGACTGCCTGTACCGCGAATCGCAGTTAAGCCCAAATGTAAGTTGCTAGCCTAGCATTAATACTTATCTTATAAAAAAACAATCAATCATAAACCACTAGTTAAACAT
>NW_019946043.1:41135-50287 GCF_002910315.2 Salvelinus sp. IW2-2015
GTGGTATGGGTATGTTGCTCCCTAGACTACTGCAGGAGTACTCTAATGTAAGTGGTCCAACAGATTTACTAGGTGGTAAAGGTCTGGATGGACTATTTGTACTTTGATCTCATTTCTTGTATTTCTTTGGTTCTTTGGGAATGTGGTTCATACTGCTACTGGTGTCTGGAGCTCTACCCCTCTGCCCTATCAGACGCTCAGAAGTCCATCCAGCTCAACCCTGATTGGCCAAAGGGATACTTCTTCAAGGGGAGTGCACTGAAGGGGTTGAAGGTCAGTGTCTGAGCTTTCTACTGTGAACGTGGACATTGCTGATTGTGTGTGTGTGTGTGTCGGTCTGTCTTCTCCACTCCTTCAATCTCCCCATCCTTTCYTCCCTTCACTCTCTCACTTTATCTCCTCTACCTCCCCTCCCTTCTCCTCAGTTTTCCTTAAATGGCCTTCTGAATAGGAATGGACCAGGGTTTGAGGCTGCGTGTTGCTACTGATGTCCACCTGACAGCACAGTAGAGATCTCAATGGTGAGTTAGACGTCCCTGCATGATACACAGAGACAAGAGCCTTCAGTTTAGAGCTTTAAATAGTATCACCATCGTTCAACACAGAGAGAAAAGTRCAACGATTCAACTCCTTTCTGGCAGCAAAGGAAAAACAAGCTTTGTTATTGGTTCCATTGTACTTGTGGGACTATGCTATTGGTCCCATTGCATGTATTTGGAATGTGCCTGCTGTTTGTCCTCCTGTCCAGGGGGTGGAGCTGGAAAGCACCAGCCTGGTGATCAGGTACCCAGACCGCTGGATGCAGAGAACCCCTCCCTCTCATCAGAGGACCAACCCTATAGGCCTCAACACCTCCTCAGCCTCCCAGTACGCCTCCACAGGGTAAGGACATCCATCTGTCTGTCAAAACATCATCTACGATTTATAAACATATATATAAGCATTTATAATGAATAATTATGAGTTATTCTAAAGTGTTACCAATCATCTCATATAAACCTTTGAAATGTACAAAGTGATGGAAGGAGGAAGCAGGAACACAGGTGCAGGTGTTTGTGTTTTCATACTGTTTGTCTCTCTCTCTCCCAGGACCAGGAGGATGGCTCCCATCAATGGTGACGAGTGTTTCTTCTGGAGGACCACCGGCTGTTTCTATGGTGACAGGTGTCGCTTCAAACACAAGCCTGACCAGAGAGGGAGAGACAGGAAACCATGGCAACCCTGACAACCCTTACAACCCTGAACACCACGTACCGTCCGGATATGACAGAGTAAGGAAGAAGAGAAGGAATAACAGAATAATGAATATGAAGATTGAGGAAGAGGAGGAGGGACCGTGTAGCTACCTTAAAAGGGAACAGGAGGCTTGGATAGAATGGGGCTGTTGGGGGGTGTCACCGCTTTTGTAGTCCTCTGACACACAGCACAGACAGCACACTGGACACACAGTAGGAGTAAGTGTCAATCAAAGTGAAGAGGAGTGCTCCTCTGATTTCCTTCCCCTGCCCCCTCGGCCTGAGCTGTGAAACATGTTTGATCATTGATGTTAGATGATGGAGATGATGTCATCATTAGAATCTTGAGGGGGTTGTTGCCCAGGCCAACGCCTCTACAACAATCATGTTGTAGACACTAAAGGGGGTCAGTGCAGGGTCTTTGATGCAGCTGATGAGGAGTGTACATTAAATGGGTTTGTAGAATAGAATGAATGACATCCTGGAACTGACCAAATATAAATGGAACTTTGACCTGTTCCATGTAGAACTCAGAGGGACAAGGCAACACATTCTAAGATATTATAAACATTCCATATAGAATAGTCAACATATTGTTAACATGGTTCTGTATTTAAATAAATGTGGAAATGGGGGACAGTGTCCATTATAGAAATGTAGGGCCCATTTTAATACAGTAACCTCCCTTCTCTGACATGCTGTTCTGGTCCTCATGCATGTTAATGTCTTAAAGAGGAAGGAAAGGACAGTTCTGTATCAGCTACTTGTGTTCTGACTACATTAAATATGTATCAACCACAGAACTGACAATTACTAGCAGGTCCCACTCACTACCAGTCAGTTGACTCACTGTACAAGACCTCTCCCCTTTACTTCACTCTGTAAGTACTGTTGACAATATCTTGAAATAAAGTTCATGGTTTTTAGTTTTAGTAATAAGTCATATACTTGAGGGTAATGTATCATTTTACTTCTTATGTTTTGAGCTGTGTTTTGGTTGTTACATCAGGGTTAGTATTCATATAGTGTCTCTGTGTAGGAGTGTTGATCTACATAGTGATGAGATGATTAACCAGGGTAAAATAGACTTGCAAACAAACGTTGTAACAGTGCATTGTGTGTGTGTGTGTGTGTGTGTATGTGTTTGTGAGTCACTTCTGTTTATCCTCACAGCTTGGGGATAGGAGCTATCATTGAACCTGGTGGTCAGTCTTTAGGCTGCTGTACAGCTTGACGGACCGTAGAGGATTGAACATTTATCCTCCTATATTTGGGGTTCTGAGAATAAAACAGCTTCAGAACATTCAGAAATATGTGTTTACAGTACTACAGATCTGTTCAATAAGTTGTTGTTGTTTATAATGATGGTGATGATGGTGATGGTGATGGTGATGATGGTGAGGACTTTACTGTATTAGGAAATAGTTTTTGCATCATACTACATATCATCTTAAATAGACAGATGTCGACAGACATGCAACACGTCACACACATTACATACATAGTGCAATAGACTTACAGACAGACAGTATTCACATAGACAACCATGTAGCACAATACAACACAACACAATATGAGCCTGGTTCATTTTCAGTAATGAGGYCCTGTACCCCATTTACAGTTTATACTTCAATGTATCAGGTGGAGTAATTCACCAGCTATAGAGTGAGTTGTTGTTTATGTTTCTAAGACTGCAGGGTGGGAGATGCAACAATGGCCTTGAGAACAGCAGGAAGTGTGTTGGTGGTCTTTCTCTGGTCTGTAGCAGGTATGGTCTCATTCATATCTTGATCTGTTTATCAATCTACTGACATTTCTAAAAGGATATGCATCTCTTTCATGCTATTTTAACTGTTACTTGGACACTACTCTCTCTCTCCACAGAGTGTCCGTCCTGAACCAACAGTGACACGAACACACCTCTGAACATGAGGACCATGTCCCCTGACTATGACACTGGCAGTAATTTATTATAATAAATTAATCTATGTATTTGTGTTTTATACAGTTTTGAGAATGTCTCTCCCTCTCCCTCCCTTCCTCCCCCCCTCTGCGCCTCTCACTCCACAGACTTAAGAGAACCACCACAGAACCTGGACTGAAGAGAACCACCACAGAACCTGGACTGAAGAGAACCACCACCACCATAGTAACATGAGACACAGTGATGGTGGGTTGTGTTTAGGAGTAGTATTAACATGAGACACAGTGACTGTCACGATCGTCGTTGGAACCATACTCGGACCAAAGCGCAGCGTGATCTGGTTTCCACATATTTATTTAATGTAAAGAAACGCACCAAAAACAATAAAGAATAACCGAAACATTACGTTCAGGAGTGCTCACAGGCAACACAAAAACAAGATCCCACAAAACACAGTGGGCTAATGGCTGCCTAAATATGATCCCCAATCAGAGACAACGATAAACAGCTGCCTCTGATTGGGAACCATACCAGGCCAACAGAAAAAAACTACCAAGATTACCCACCCTAGTCTCACCCCGACCTAACCAACATAGAGAATAAAAAGGCTCTCTATGGTCAGGGCGTGACAGTACTCCTTCCCCACAGGTGCGGTCTCCGGCTGCAAAACCTGACTATAGGGGAGGGTCCGGGTGGGCATCTAGCATCGGTGGTGGCTCCGGTGTGGGGCGAAGTACCCACTCCGCTTGCGGATCCACCAGCATCGGTGGGAGCTCTGGTGCGGAACTTTGCCCCCGCCCAGACCACGGGTCCGGCCATGGAGCCGGGTGGAACGTCGCATCCGGACTGGGCACCGGCGCCGAGGAAGGCTCCGGCCATGGAGCTGAGTTTGCCGCCGTGCCTGGACTGGGCACCGGCGCAGAGGAAGGCTCCGTCCTTGGAGCGGGACTGGACGCAGTGCCTGGACTGGACATAGGCGCAGAGGAAGGCTCCTGCCATGGAGCGGGACTGGACGCCGTGCCTGGACTGGACATTGGCGCAGARGAAGTCTCCTGCCATGGAGCGGGACTGGACGCAGTGCCTGGACTGGGCACCGGCGCACAGGAAGGCTCCGGCCTTGGAGCTGGACTGGACGCCGTGCCTGGACTGGGCCCCGGAGCAGAGAAGGCTCTGGCCATGGAGCAGGACTGGACGCCGTGCCTGGACTGGACATTGGCGCAGAGGAAGGCTCCTGCCATGGAGCGGGACTGGACGCCGTGCCTGGACTGGACATCGGCGCAGAGGAAGGCTCCGGCCTTGGAGCGGGACTGGACGCAGTGCCTGGACTGGACATCGGCGCAGAGGAAGGCTCTGGCCTGGTGACACACACTTCAGGGCGCGTGCGAGGAGCAGGCACAGGACGTACCGGACTGGGAAAGCGCACTGGAGGCCTGGTGCGTGGAGCTGGCACAGGTGGCACTGGACTGGTGGCACGCACATCAGGGCGAGTGCGAGGAGTAGGCACAGGACGTACCGGACTGGGGAGGCGCACTGGAGGCCTAGTGCGTGGAGCCGGCACAGGTGGTACCGGACTGGTCACACACACTTCAGTGCAAGTGCGAGGAGGAGACACAGGACGTACCGGACTGGGGAGACGCACTGGAAACCTAGTGCATGGAGCCGGCACAGGTGGCACCGGATTGGGGATACACACTTCAGGGAGAGTGCGAGGAGGAGACACAGGATGTACCGGACTGGGGAGACGCACTGGAGGCCCGATACGTGGTGTCGGCCCARGTTTCACCGGACTGATGACACGTTCCTCCAAACTCCTGCGTTGCCGCATACTCCTGGCCAACTCCATTCTCCGGTATCCTTCCTCACACTGTGCCAACGAATCCCAGGCGGGCTCTGGTACTCTCCTTGGATCGACCGACAATCTCTCTGTCTCTGGCTCTCTCTGTTCACTCTCCTCCAATTTCTCCATCTTCTCCCAGATGGGCTCTGGTTCCCTCCTCGGCTCCGCCGACCACCCCGTGTGCCCACCCCCAATTTTTTTTGTGGCTGTCCTTTGTGCTTCCGTTGTGGCCGCAAACCCCGGCGTCGGCGCTGTCCTCCCTTTTCTCCTTACTGCTGCCAAAGAAGGCGATCCTGTCCTGCCAGGATTTCCTCCCAAGTCCAGGATCCCTTCCCCTCCAAGATCTCCTCCCAAGTCCAGGATACTCTCTCCTCCTGGGCACGCTGTTTGGTCCTGTTATGGTGGGATCTTCTGTCTCGATCGTCGTTGGAAGCATACTCGGACCAAAGTGCAGTGTGATCTGGAATCCACATTTATTTAATGAAATGCACAAAAACAATAAAGAATAACCGAAAGGTGACGTTCAGGAGTGCTCACAGGCAACAACACAAAAACAAGATCCCACAAAACACAGCGGGGAAATGGCTGCCTAAATACACTGCTCAAAAAAATAAAGGGAACACTTAAACAACACAATGTAACTCCAAGTCAATCACACTTCTGTGAAATCAAACTGTCCAATTAGGAAGCAACACTGATTGACAATAAATTTCACATGCTGTTGTGCAAATGGAATAGACAAAAGGTGGAAATTATAGGCAATTAGCAAGACTTTATCCACCTATATACCGATTTAACCTGCTCCTATTATGTACCGCCTGTTATCCCACTTATAATAATTAGATCTAAACTGTAGGACACTGTTTATCCCTACATATAAATCATATACCTTAGTGCTAGGTATGTAGCCTGTATAAAATTTCCCATGTGTAGTTTTAATGTAGGGCTCCATGTTATCCACGTTTATAGTCTAATGTAGCCTGTTCAATCTCATATTTATAGTATATGTAGCCCTGTTTAATCTCATATATACGCTATGACTGGATGTAGCACTAGTTCAATCCATATAGAGTCTACCATGTAGCCTGTTATCATATACATATTCTAAATGTAGCCTGTTATCTATAACCATATTCTACTGTAGCCTGTTCTCGCATATATCCAGTTTTTATAGAACTAAAGGTTTTGAAGTGACTGTCACTATGAGGTCTATTGCGAGAGATAACAAAGCTCAGGACAATGGATTTATGGACCTATTCTGCTAAAGGGTGTTTATCATTTAAAGTATTAAATAATAAGTTGTAAAAGTGATTGTGAACATCCCTTTCAAATTTAAGTCGGATTGGACGGCAACCTAACACATTCACCGTTGGCTGACCAGATGTATTAAATCTAGCAATGTCCCATAACAAAACATTGGGCAGTAGAAATGGCCTTGATCTTTTTTGGAGTAGTGCTCTTAGTTATTTATACTATTCAACGTGGGCAGCCTTCATGCTTTAGGATGCTGGATCCATTAACATAGCAAGATCAGGTTTGTCTATTTTCTGGCCCTTGCAAAGAGCTAGACCTGGTCAACTGTACCAGTCCTGCCTTGGTTTTATGGGCTAAGTCCGGTAACGGGTCTAGGTTGAGGCAACCAACCCCGAGCTCAAAGCGACAGAGTTGAGGTCATGGACAACGGGCTTATCCACAAGTCTCTTACAAGTACGTGAGACCGGTCCGAGTGCTGGAAGTGGCCTAGCGTGTAGAAAAAAAACCACTGTGCGGTGGTGTCCTCGGGTCCTGCAAACACTCCCAACTAACGCGAGTTCCGAACTGGCTGGCTGGAAGCAACATCAGCACAAGAACTGTTTTGGTCGGTGGGTAGCATTCATGAAATGGGAATTCCATGGCCGGCAGCCAGCACACAAGCTTAAGAATCCACGCAAGTGCAAAGCCAAGGCGTACGGCTGGAGTAGTGTTACAAAGCAATTGCCGCCATTGGATCCTCTGGAAGCAGTGGAAAGCGCGTTCTCTGGAGTGATGAATACACCTTTGCCATCTGGCAGTCAGACGGTAATGAATCTGGGTTTTGCTGGGTTCTTTTTCATGGTTTGGGCTAATCCGCTTTTAGTTCCAGTGAAGAGAGATCTTAATTGCTAACAGGCATACAATGACTTTCTATACGATTCTGTGGCTTAACAACTTGTGGATGTGGCAAAGATTTGGGGAAGACACTGGCGCTGTTTCAAGCATGAACATGCCCCGTGTTGTTTTTTTTTTGTTTGGTTTGTTTTTTCCTTCTGTGTTATTGACTTTTTGTTTTTCATTCTCTTACCGCCATTGTACTCTTCATGGATTCGTTTGTCATGTTTCAGCACTGGGCTTTTATAGTCTTATCTTGGCCAAAGGTCGCAAGGACCTGAGAACTTGGTTCTCAGATCATTGGGCCCTACATAAGGTTAAACCATAAAAGGCTGAAATTAATTAAAAAAGTTATTTAAAGTGGTACATGCAAGGTCCATACAGAAATGGTTTTGTTCGAGAATCAGGTGCTGGAAGATATTCCTTGAATGAGCCTGCAGCAAGCCCAGACCTCAAACCCATCAAAAACCCTTGGGAAGAATTGGAACGCCGTACTGGCAGCGCCAGGCCCCTAATCGCCACAACATCAGTTCGCCACGAACTCACTAATGTCTTGTGGCTGAGAGGAAACAAGTCCCCAACAACAATGTTCCAAAACAATCTAGTGGAAAGGGGCCTCCGCGAGAAGGAGTGGAGAAGTTGTTATAGTAGCAATGGCACAAGCACATCAGCTGTATGTGACGGAGGGGAAAAAACCTTTTCAAGCCAAACCACTAACACACACCCTCACTATCGGTTGTCACCCAAAATATTGGCTAAAGTAAAGCGTGCATAGTAGAACCGTCAGCTAATAGAAATTTCTAAAGGTGTTAAAGGTTATCTCAGGCTAAAATTTCATGACAGGTAAAAGTTTTAACTGTGTTTTACAAGAGACAGTAAGCAGTTTAAGAGCACTTACAACAGGCGAGCCGTGGGCAATAAATTAGTAAAAATCTCACCCATTAAAGTTCCCTTGACTTTATGAAGAAAGGTTCTCAAGATAGATTTTGTGTTGGATTAACACTCCATGATGGCCCAGCTAGCTAATATAAGCATCCCTCTGTTCTGATTGGGCAGAGGCTGTTTGAGTTGGGCACTACACCTAAGCATATGCTGCACTTTGGCATATGCAAATGTCAGAAAGTGAAAAAAATCTAAATGGTCTTCTATTTCTTATCAATCTTAATCCTGGCTTATCCGGTTCATGGTCAATTTGGGAAGGCTACATGTTTGTTTTGTTCAAACCATGTTAAATACTATTGTCTTTCATCATTTTTAAGTAGTCAAACTAGCAGGCAATTCAATACTTTCCACCAATCAGCCAGCCTGTTATTATAACCCAAAAAAATTGCTTAAAACTATGGAACTCGTTCAGAAAATTCTCTAGTCTTCCTCCGTCTCAATGTATAATTATCTTAAAACCTCTTTTTCTACCACCCATTAATTTTTATAATGCTTAAATGTTCAGTTCAGACATTTTTGTCAATTAACACTGGTATTTTTAAGTTAAGTTCAGGTTTAGGCATTAATCTGGGAATATTAAAGTTTCGGTATTAACTCTTAATGTTAAGGTAAAGGGTTAAAGGTTTTCGGGAATGGACCTTCTAGATATAACGGGACGACCTAGCATACCCGACAAATCTCCAAAACACCCTTTCTATCGCTTGATTCACACAGACCACTTCACACACACACCCACACACACACTCACACACTAACTGGCACACACACAAGGCAGACACACGACACACACACACACACACATCACCACCACAACACACACACCAACATTCTACACACACGACACACACACACACACACACACACAGAGAGGACGAGGACAGTGTCGATGGACAGTCAGTCTATTCAATGGCAGCAGAGCCTGTTTTACCTTAATGAGGATCTGAGGGTGAGCAGGTTAGTTATGGTGGTTATTCGTTCTCTCCACAATATGTGGGTCAGCAGAACAGCAAGGCAGAGACAGACAGACAGAGATAAACCAGAGAGAGGGGGGGAGAATCGAAAAGAATGAAAGACAAGAATTAAATGA
>NW_019946043.1:50312-55768 GCF_002910315.2 Salvelinus sp. IW2-2015
ATAGTCTAATGTAGCCTGTTGTCATATATATGCTGTAACTGTTGCCTGTTTCCATATATAAGTCTAATGTAAGCCTTGTATCCAATGTGTCTAATGTAGTGTTATGCCAATGATCTAATGTAGGCCTGTTATACAATACGGTCTAATGCAGCATGTATCCATATATAGTCTTAATGCAGCCTGCTGCCAGAAACTGTAATGTTCATATAAAGAACAAGAATTACATATTAGAAAATACTAGTAACTTTACACACCTTCCATCACTGGGTCTCTTGTTAATACTCCAAACACCATCCCTCATCACATGCTGTCTCATGTTAATACTAACTCCTAAACCAACTTCGCACCATTCAACTGTTGATCTCATGTTAATATCTCACTAAACACAACAGCACACCGTCACTGTCAGGCCCTGGACCACAATGAGCGCTTTTTTTATTCTTAATGTTGGATCTATTTGGATCGGGGTGTGACTAGGTGGGCGTAATTCTAGTTATTATTTAGTTCTATGTTGGGCACTGGTAATGGGTCCCAATCAGAGGCGGTGTGTTAGTACGCTGTCCTGATTAGGGGATCATACACTGCTCAAAAAAATAAAGGGAAACTTAAACAACACAATGTAACTCCAAGTCAATCACACTTCTTGAAATCAAACTGTCCATTAGGAAGCAACACTGATTGACAATAAAATTTCACATGCTGTTGTGCAAATGGAATAGACAAAAGGTGGAAATTATAGCAATTAGCAAGACACCCCAAAAAAAGGATGATTTTGCAGGTGTGACCACAGACCACTTCTCAGTTCCTATGCTTCCTGGCTGATGTTTTGGTCACTTTTGAATGCTGGCGGTGCTCTCACCTAAGAGGTGCATGGACGGAGTCTACAACCCACACAAGTGGCTCAGTAGTGCAGTTTCATCCAGGATGGCACATCAATGCGAGCTGTGGCAAAAAGGTTTGCTGTGTCTGTCAGCGTAGTGTCCAGAGCATGGAGGCGCTACCAGGAGACAGGCCAGTACATCAGGAGACGATGGAGGCCGTAGGAGGGCAACACCCCAGCAGCAGGACGCTACCTCCACCTTTGTGCCAGGAGTGCACTGCCAGAGCCCTGCAAAATGAACCTCCAGCAGGCCACAAATGTGCATGTGTCATGCTCAAACGGTACAGAAACAGACTCCATGAGGGGGTATTGAGGGGCAGACGTCCACAGGTGGGGTTGTGCTTACAGCCAGCACCGTGCAGGACGTTTGGCATTTGCCAGAGAACACCAAGATTGCAAATCGCCATAGGCGCCCTGTCTCTTACAGATGAAAGCAGGTTCACACTGAGCACAATGAGCACATGTGACAGACTGACCAGAGTCTGGAGACGCCGTGGAGAACGTTCTGCTCTGCAACATCCTCCAGCATGACCAGTTTGTGGGGGTCATCATGGGTGTGGGGTGCATTTTTTGGGCCGCACAGCCCTCCATGGCTGCTGCCAGAGGTAGCCTGACTGCCATTAGGTACCGAGATGAGATCCTCAGACCACCTTGTGAGACCATATGCTGACACATGCACATGTTGTGCTGAGTCATTTATAGCAGGCTCTGGCAGTGCACCTCCTTGGCACAAGCGAGGGATCGGTCCTGCGCTGGTTGTTGGCCTCCTACGGCCCTCCTCCACGTCTCCTGATGTACTGGCCTGTCTCTGGTAGGCCTCCATGCTCTGGAGACTACGCTGAAGACACAGCAAACCTTTTGCCACAGCTGATTGATGTGCCATCCTGATGAACTGCACTACCTGAGCACTTGGTGGTTGTAGACTCCGCGCATGCTACCACTAGAGTAGAGCACGCCAAGCATTCAAAAGTGACCAAAACATCAGCCAGGAAGCATAGGAACTGAGAAGTGGTCTGTGGTCACCACCTGCAGAATCACTCCTTTTGGGAGGTCTTCTAAAATAACAGGCTACATTAGACTATATATGGATAACAGGCTACATTAGACTATATATGGATAACAGGCTACATTAGACTATATATGGACAACAGGCAACAGTAGCCTATATATGGATAACAGGCTACATTAGACTATATATGGATAACATGCTACATTAGACTATATATGGATAACAGGCTACATTAGACTATATATGGATAACAGGCTACATTCGACTATTTATGGATAACAGGCTATATTAGAATATATATGGATAAGAGGCTGCATTAGCCTATATGGACAACAGAGTACATTAGCCTATATGGACAACAGAGTACATTAGCCTATACAGTCAACACAGCATCACTATGGTGATGATGATGGTTATGATATTGATGCCTCTGCTACTACCTGTACTGTCCAGCAGAGGAGGCTGGTGGGCAGATACATAGAAGGACATGCTCATTGTACTGGCTGGAGTGGAATAAATGGAACGGTATCCATTAATTATATTCCAGTCATTACAATTAGCCTCTCCTCCTATATCTCTGCCCACCAGCCTCCTTTATTGTACACAAGGGCCAACAGTGTAACAGAATATGATAGTGGCATATTGTAATACACAGCAGTGTATGTTTGCTTAACTGACTTTGTCAAGTAAACAGTTTAGTTTTCCACTAGTTTATCTGATGTATTTCCAGTTTGTAATGTTGTTATTAGCCCAACATTATTGAGGAAATTATTATTAGGATGGTGCAGTAATGTTGAGATGCCAGTAGGGGGAGCTCTAGTCTAGAACACTGGAACCTTCAGTAGCACTTTGATACAGCTGATGAGGAGTGATGGTCATGGGTGTTAAAATGGAATGGGTTCTATTTGAATGACATCATGGAACTTTGACCTGTATATACAGAACTCAGAAGGACAAGACAACACATTATAAGAAATTGTTAACATTCTAAATAGTATAGAGGGCTTGCAGGTGTGTCACAAATCACCTAGCAACCACACCAAGCCCTCTGTAGTCGACACATTGTTTAAATGGTTCTCTGTGTAGTCAAAATATCACATTAGAAATATGACACATTTAGCTAATTTATTAAATGTAGTCCCACTCCTCAAATGAAGAAAAGTACATATAGATATGCAGTCTGTTGCACAATTCTATTGAAATACAGTAACATCCCTTTTCTGATGTACTGGTCTGGTCATCATGCATGTTAATGTCTTAAAGAGGAAGGAGAGGACAGTTAAATATGTGTAAACCACAGAATTCACACTAACTGCCAGTATGTTGACTCAATGTACAAGACCTCTCCCCTTCACTCCACTCTGTAAGTACTCTTGACAATATCTTGAAATATAGTTTGGGGTTATTTGTTTTTAGTCATTAGTCATATAATTGAGGGTAATGTATCATTTTACTTGTTGTTATGTTTTGAGCTGTGTTTTGGTTGTTACATCAGGGCCAGTATTCATAAATTGTCTCAGTGTAGGAGTGTTGATCTACATAGTGATGAGATGATTAACCAGGGTAAAAAAGACATGCAGACAAACATTGTAACACTGCAGTGTGTGTGTGTGTGTGTGTGTGTGTGTGCTGAGTGAAACAGAACTCATTCTGCAGCACACTTCCTGTCAGGAAGTGAGATTTCTGAAATCGAGGTCTCTGTTCAGGGTCAGTTTATAAATTCCCATGTAAGCTATGGGGCTACATGCACTGCATACGCCTTCCCTAGATGCAGTAAGCGGTGAGAATTTGAATGGAGTGGATTGCACCATCTGGGGCAATATAAAAGCTTTTGGAACGGAAGGTCCGGCCTTTTCAACGGGGGGCCTGACGCAGGAGGGACAACAGCATGGCGTACTGAAAAGTTTCGTTTTAGCAGTTCTGTATCTCCGGCTCTGATTTAATTTGATTTTGTCTTAAAAACTTCATAAGGTAGTTAATTTAATAGCAGTTTATATCAGTTTATTGCGATTTTCTGGAATTTCTTTGTGACGCGTTATCGCGAGTTGGACACCTCTCGCACATGGCTAGCGTTAGCTGCTAATTCTATAGGAGAAGAGGACATCTTTCAACCAAAAGACGATTGTTCTGGACAAAGGACACCTTGCCCAAGATTCTGATGGAAGCTCAACAAATAGTAAGAAGTCTTTATGCTGTTAATTCGTATTTATGTTGAAAATGTAAAACAATAATTCCGCCATTAATTGGTGCGGTTGCTGCTGTAACGCACGGCTGTATGTCGTAGTAACGTTAATTAAAAAAATCGAACACAGCGGTTGCATTAAGAACTAATGTATCTTTCATTTGCTGTCCAACCTGTATTTTTTTGTCAAGTTTACGATTAGTTATGATTAGATTGGTGCCTCTCCAAGATGGCGCCGGATTGCTTGAAGTTTGGCTACTAATCACATTGTATAACCACGATTTGTGTGCCGCTACATATGCACATTTTCGAACACACCCTATATGCATTGTGTAATATGATGTAACCAGACTGTCATCTGATAAAGTTTTGAAGGTTAGTCAAAAATTATATATCTTTTGCTGGTTTGTTACGATCGCTAACCTTTGCTGCTGGTAAATGGCTTGTGTTTCTGGCTATTGTGGTAAGCTAAATATAATGCTATATTGTGTTTTCGCTGTAAACACTTAAACAATCTGAAATATTGTCTGGATTCACAGATGTTGGTCTTTCATTTGCTGTACGCTGTTGTATTTTTCAGAAAATATTTTATGATGAGAGTATTTAGGTATTTGACGTTGGTCTCTGTAATTATTCTGGCTGCTTCGGCGCTATTTCAGATTGCAGCTGCAATGTAGAACCTGTGATTTATACCTGAAATATGCACATTTTTCTAACAAAACATATGCTATACAATAAATATGTTATCAGACTGTCATCTGATGAAGTTTTCTGGTTAACTTGTTATGGCTGCAGGGGGCGTATTGAAAAACTGGAAAATATGTGCAAATTTTCAAACGGCCCCTTAATCAATTTTTGCTCTTACAATATGCATATTGTTATTACTATTGGATAGAAAACAGTCTCTAGTTTCTAAACCGTTTTAATTATTTCTCTAAGTGGAACAGAACTATTTTTACAGTCCATTTCCTATCCGGAAGTGAGATTTCCAAAATCGATGTCGCTCTTCGAGCCCTTGGTCTATAAAGGGCATGTCACTTAGGATTGTAGAAACACATCATACGCCTTCCTCTGGGTGTCATGCGGAGTGAGAGTTGAAAATCAGTTGATTATCTCGTCCTGTATTTGAAACACAGCCTCTTTGATTGAGTGTTGCGCAGTTTATTTTTCTTTCTGGGCGCGAAGTAGCACCTGGACTCGGCTCCAGGAAAACACTCTGTAAAGGTGAATATGATCTCTGGCTTAGATTTTATTTGATACATGTCACAATATCATCCTAAAGTATGTTATTTCAATATACTTAAATTATATTATTGAAATGTTTTTCTGGACTTTAGACGTGATGCGACGCAATAATTTTTTCAAGATGGAGAGGTTAGCGTCGC
>NW_019946043.1:57491-62225 GCF_002910315.2 Salvelinus sp. IW2-2015
GCAAGTTTGGCAACACACACACACACACACACACACAACACACCGACACACACACACCACCAACCACACACACACACACCACCAAGAAATAATTCAAACGGTTTTAGAAACTAGAGGGTTTTTTGTATCCAATAGTAATAATAATATGCATATTGTACGAGCAAGAATTGAGTACGAGGCAGTTTAATTTGGGAACGATATTTTACAAAGTTGAAACAGCACCCCCTATATTGACAAGAAGTTTTAAACAGCTGAATCCACTCATTTGAGGTGTCCACATTATTTTGTATATATAGTTTCCCCACAGGAATAGTAAACCAACAAACATTTGACCAACTGGGGACGTTTTGTTGGTCCCTACAAGGTCAAATGCTATTTCTACGGGGTTTAGGGTTAAGGTTAGAATCAGTGTTGGGTTTAAGAGAGTTTCTATTTATGCTGGTATCAAACCCTGGGTTGCACGGGCCTATTGCAACTTTCTGCCCCGTTTCTATATTGTACATCCGACCGGTCTAGAGGGTGGGAGAACATGAAAGGCCGAAGTTCAACAGGAGGAAGACAATTATTGATAAAGTGCTGAGGATAAGACTTAGGTTTAGGAGTTAGGGAAAATAGGATTTGAATGGGACTGAATTGTATGTCCCCACAAGGTGAGATGCGCAAGACTGTGTGTGTGTGTGTGGACATTTTAACTATACTTGTCCCCACAACAATAGTAAATGGACAAAAATGTTGTTAGTCCCCAAAAGATCAAATGCTATTTCTAGGGGGTTTAGGGTTAAGATTTGAATTATTGTTAGAATTAGGTTTAGGAGCTAGGGTTAGTAGGTTTTGGGGTTAAGGTAAAGGAAAATAGGATTGTAAACGGAACTGAATTTTGTGTCTCCACAAGGAAAGTTGTATAAGACTGTTTGTGTCAGCCACTTGCTGTTTAGCCTCACAGCTTGGGGATAGGGGATATCATTGAACCTGGTGGTCAGTCTTTAGGCTGCTGTACAGCTTGACGGACCGTAGAGGATTGAACATTTATCCTCCTATATTTGGGGTTCTGAGATTAAAACAAGCTTCAGAACAATCAATGTAGAAATATGTGTTTACAGTACATCTGTAGATGTAGATCCATAGTGCAATAGACAGACAGTATTCACACACACAACCATATACAGAGGTAGGATCTTAAATTATCTTGCAGCAACAGGAAAAGTGAATTCTGTGGATTATAATTAATGTGGTGATTGACACGGTTTTCATGAGGTAAAATCAAGTCTGACATTTTAAATTAAAACATTAGCATCACGTTGTATAAATGACAGGAGACACATTAAGATTAAGATCCTACATTTGTAGCACAATACAACACAACACAATATGAGCCTGGTTTATTTTCAGTAATGAGGCCCTGTACCCCATTTACAGTTTATACTTCAATGTATCAGGTGGAGTCATTCACCAGCTATAGAGTGAGTTGTTGTTTATGTTTCTAAGACTGCAGGGTGGGAGATGCAACAATGGCCTTGAGAACAGCAGGAAGTGTGTTGGTGGTCTTTCTCTGGTCTGTAGCAGGTATGGTCTCATTCTTATCTTTTAGTTCTCTGTTTATCAATCTAACGAGAGAGATCTCATACAGAGTGTGTTCAGAAACACAAACCCTTTTTTAGATGAAACGAAGAGATCCAGAAATTAAAGGTAGACATTGCATAGGGAATGTCTCCAAGAATCGACAGGAAAGATCAGCATTCATGAAAAGGATCAGTGACATATTAGAAACTGGAAGAAGCATTATATTTGCATAATGCTGATTATGTTATGTTAACATAGTACCGCAAATCAACAACTGCATTGGTCTTCCTTTAATAACTATTTTAAAATAAACCTAAAGCATTAACCTCTGTCACGTTTTTTACTGTTCAAATATCATGCATTAGATTGGAGCCACATCACGTGACAAAATGGAAGCAGCGGAGAACTAATGAAGAAGATGAAAGCGTTGATTAACAAATTGCTCATGGAAAACAACACATGCCACTACTCACATGACAAGAAGTAAGAAACACTTTAGATTAATGAATAAATAAAGCGTTAATAGAACATGCTACATCCAATCCATGCCAAGTTAGCGATAACTCGATAACAGTGGAAGCTGATAATGCTGGCAGATGTTGGCTTATAGCAGTCTAAAGAAGAACTAGAATTGGACCAAACCAACACTTAAGAACACTGGGTGAAAGGAAACAAAGGTATCCCCTCGCCTAACATCCCCCCTGTCCCCAGGAAAAGCATCTGCTAAATGGAATAAGCTCGTAGTTATCATCATCTTACTTATTGAATACAGGTCAGAAACAGGTCTTCTTAAACTGGCGAAACCAGGCTAGGGTCATACCATCAATTCCAAGACTAAACTGAAACCATACTTTTTCAATCTTCCAATGAGGGAAGAATGGAAATTCAAATGAAATGGAACAGGACCCCAACCCGAGTGCAATATTTCAAGAAATTCCCATGACACGGATAAGATTCAAAGGAAAGCCTTTGGTCTGAAGGATGTCCTACAACCTAGATAAGGAAGTGCGAGGAGAAAGGGAAATAAGGGCAGAAGGGCAGCAAAGGAATGAAGAAGCATGTGTTGATGAGTTAACCATTCCCACATTGCTCCAGCATTACCACAAGCCATCCCCACAATGAAGGTGCCACATTCCCTGTCGGCCCATTGAGGAGGGACTTTTCCGGGAACAAGAGGTCGCACTAGCGAGTCAACGTTTGCTTATGATAATTGTCTAACCTCCCAATAAGCAGGGAGCAATAAGACCGATGCGGTGGTCAATTCTAAGTAGCTCGTTGAAGCAGAATACTCAGCCCGGTGGCAGCACTGGGACAACGCTGAATCACATAGTATAACTGCATCCCCTGAATAGGGCGAGCAGCTGGACGTGGAGATAGAGCACTTCCTGGTGTCTGGAGCAGAGAAGTGGACGCTTGAATAGTGGAACATAATCCTGGTTGATTTGTGTGCCGCGTCGTGCTGGCGCGTAGGGTCATGGCCGGCTTAGAATTCAACAACTGGAAGAGTTCCTGATGGAGAAAGAGCCGACACAAAAAAGAAAAGTTCACAAAGCAACACAGCATTCGATTCACAGACACGTCATCTTCGTCTCTGGTTGAGGTGGATTGGGGCTGTTCCGGTTGCACAGAAAAGAACAATCAAATGTACTAAAATATAGAACCAAAAAGCATTTTCACTTAACTCACCGAACCACATACCAAAGAGAACAGAGATGAGAACAGAAACCACTAGATCCTACGCTGCAGTCACAACTGAGTGTTTCCTACATAAAAAGGATGATAGTAGAGTACATGTAGAAATAACTTAAATACAGGCACAATTAAGCAATAGCTGGATAATCAATGTATAGTATAACAAGGTGCAATAACCCAAGTATAGAGATCGATAGCTGGACATGTATAAAAAATGTGTATTGAAATGCTGTACCTGCTACAGACAATCACAGAAATGTAAGATATGCGATCCTATCTATCTGGGCCTCACAGAATATTCCCTCTTCTAAGCGATGTTAGTAGATTTGTAACTCTGTCCTGAGCTTTGCGATTGACGTTCTACTGTACGCAGGTGTACCTGTCCGCATGGGTTGGATCACGGTGCGCAGTCAGAGCACGAACTGTCCACATTTCACCAGAGGACTGTGACGAACATGAGGGTTTGCTTGGCATCTGGGACAAATGAACACATTGTTCAACAAGCACTTACAGAAGGACACAGAACGTGGGACTAGGATTGAATAAAAGCCAAACTAAGATAAATGTATAACTAGACAATGAACAATATGTTGGAAGTACTAGTCATACCATAGAGATGATAATCTTTGGGAACTTGGAATAGATGAAATAATGATAAGAAATGAGTGAAATGTACTAAAAGAAAATGAGATTAGCACGACACAGGATCACATCTAGACAGTGAGAAGTCTCTCGCAGAGGGAGATCCGAGGCTCTACAGCACAAGAGTGACTCTGCATCCCCTGCTGACTGGATCTAGGAACAGACTGTAGATGTTTGGTTCATGTCCATCTGACCAGATGGAGTGGGTTGGGTGGTCACAGTCTAGATACAGTGGTCTACAGGCAGTGTAACCGTTTCCTCTGCACAGTGCAGGAGCACTTGACCTGCAGAACTAAATGAAAAGGGTATTAAAACACGATAAATCATGAAGTAACGTATTGCATGATAGATTAAGCATGTTAGCTGTGACAAGTCAGTAGTGTTCAGGGAAGGTGGGCTCCCGGCTGATCTGTTCTGAGATCAATATCATACCAGGCGAATCCTCTCTCAGGGTCTGGATTGCTCCAGGGTGCAGTCCATCTGCATATTTCCCAGGTATACCACACACCTCCATAGCCCGGTTCAGGATGAGGCGCCTCACAAGTGCTTGGTACATTTTGTTTCAGAGCTTAATCACGAAAAGTAAAGAAACAGAAGATTGACGAGACCCCTTCAGGCACAGATACTCTATGGTGTAGTTCATCTCATCCACCGACCAGTACACGAAACCACAGTCACAAAACACAATGGTATCAAAGTAGGAAAGGTCTATCCCACGACAGAGGTTTCTCTACTGTTGCTAATAGTGCTGAGTTGATTGTGATGGAAACACAAAAACTATTAAAGTGCAAGGAGACGCCAACCAGAACACCACCAGAATAACATAGACTACTTTTAATG
>NW_019946043.1:64557-100350 GCF_002910315.2 Salvelinus sp. IW2-2015
TGTACATATAAACCACAATATATTATTTTACGTTCTGTTTTTAAAAAAAAATCTCCGTACGACCCTTTCAGAAGAAAAAAAAAAATATCACAATCAAGTATTTTGTAGACAATTGGCGCGAAAGAAATATCGATCCTCAAATGGAAAGCGATTGAACAGCTTTTAATCTATTTGTTGTTGGTTTTTTAGAGAGAGAGTGGGAATGGGAGGTGCATCTCGTGTTGATAGCAAGCATCAAAGGCCTGATGGAGAGGTGTGTGTGTGTGAGTGAATGTGTGAGGGATTATGACAGATCTGTTTAGGAAAATAAACAAAACTGAGCACTTCAGATGTTAAACTGTTTTTGTATTATGTATTTTGCTTAAAATCGTCCTAAAACTGAGCACATATGACTTTATATGAAATTAACGTGAAAGAACCCATTGCAAAATGTATCGCAGAATATCAGAAAAGCTGCCGCAAAATCAAGCATTTTTGCCGCAGAAATCACCAATTAGCGCGAAATCCTGGAGGACTGGTAATTGTGGATTTTATATTGTAAATGTATAATATAGATGAATGATCTAATAATGTATTGTATGATGTATTGTTTTATTTATGATGTAGGGTGTTGTTATGTAACTGCTTAACACTGTTGGACCCCAGGAAGAGTAGCAGCTAATGGGGATCCTAATAAACACTAAAATACTAAATATGAGGATAAGCACAACTACAGAAATATTACATGAAAAAAACAAAACTTCTATCATCAATTAGGCTGACTTAGAATGTAGAAGTCACAGTCCTGTCTCCCTTCTCGTAAATGTATGCAATGTTACACATCAGGCCATATTGAGTTAGAAACAGGTTCCCATGATTTAATTCAGTCACTAGAGGACAGAAAACACGCACGACTTGTAAAAACTCACCTGCATCAGGACACCTGGAAAACGGTTTGAATATCCAATCTGCACAGATTCACTGATTGACCCTTTCCAGGCCCATTCCACTCCTCTATTGCCACCACAGGGGGTCACAAGAACCTGCAGAGACAGACACCTGCTCATGAAATAAGTTTAGTACTAGCATGACTCAATGTGAAGTTGAGTGTAGCTAAAATTAATGTTCGGGAGGAAAGATTTCACCTTCAACTTTTCCCTCTACCTGTAAATTGTAGAAAATATATTGCAAAATTCTTTACATTCTTTGTGAATTGCTTGATAGACTTGCATTTCAACTGGATAATGTTCAATGTGTTACCTGCTAGATTTTAGCAGCAGCGTACAAGGTCCAATCGTATTCATACATTATATTGATGTGGACAATGGCTCTCTCTGATAGCTGGGGTTCTAGCCATACAAACAGCTGCTCCTTCTGGGGATGTGACAGCATCTGGACAAAAATGGCCATTTAGGAAATCATTTGACACTTCAATTATTTTAGTTGCCGTGTTTTAAAACTATTTTATAAATGGGGTTGAGCTTTTCAAATGAGTGGGTAACCTAAGGCTTACCACTTTGGAGGGGTTTTGTGCCTATTAGGGCTGGTCCTAGATGAAAGTCATTTAGAAAGGAGCCATGAAGAATCCCATGTGGTCCTGTGTGGATCAGTTGGAGGAGAATGTTGTTTGTAACACCAGGGTTGTTGGTTCAGTTTGGTGTGAACATGTATCCACTCACTACTGTAAGTTGCTCTGGATAAGAGCATCTGGTAAGTTAATAGAATTGTAAAACCTATAATCCACACAGAAAGCTAGAGAGAGATTGCGATGGACTGCTGATCCCACAGCTATTGTATGCAGTAATAATGTGCCTGTAAACCAGAGTGATACTGTTAGCAATGAGTTTGTGTGCCCTAGTAGGAAGTCCACTGTGTGCAGCTCACGCTGCATTAACATAAATAACATGAGCATGTCTACKTCTGCTAAGCTTCCCAGGAAAGCAATAAAAACAATCATCCCAGAAAAGTGCTAAAAAATAGCCCACGTTAACATATGTAGCWTAAGAAACAAGGTTCATGAAATCAATKATTTGCTAGTAACAAATGACATTCATATTTTGACAATCTCTAAAACTCAGATAATACCTTTGATATAGCGGAATCAATACTTGCTTATAAGATCTACAGAAAGGACAGAACTGTCAAAGGTGGAGGTGTGGCCATTTATATTCAGAACCACATTCCTGTAAAACTTAGAGAGGATATCATGTTAAATTCTGATGAAGAAATATGGCTACAGGTTCAACTGCCTCACCTAAAGCCCATTCTTGTGGGACGCTGCTATAGACCACCAAGTGCTAATAGTCAGTATCTGGACAACATGTGTGAAATGCTTGATGAGTTATGTGACATCAACAGAGAGGTACATTTTCTGGGTAATTTAAATATTGACTGGCTTTCATCAGGCTGTCCACTCAAGAGAAAGCTTCAAACTGTAACTAGTGGCTGCAACCTGGTTCAGGTTGTTAGTCAAACTACCAGGGTAGTTACACACAGCACAGGAATTAAATCATGAACATGTATTGATTATATCTTTACTAATGATGCAGAAATTTGCTTTAAAGCAGGATCCAAATAGGATGTAGTGATCACAATATAGTAGCCATATCTATTAAAACCAAAGTTCCAAAGGCTGGGCCTAATATACTGCATAAGAYGTCATACAATAAGTTTTGCAGTGATTCCAATGTTGTTGATATAAGAATATTTGTTGGTCCGTGGTGTGTAATGAAGAGCATCCAGATGATGTACTTGACACATTTATGAAATTGCTTATCTCAGTTATAAATCAGCATGTGTGGCAACGTGACTATTCATTAATGTGAAGACTGTTATATGATCAAATAAATTCTCTAGGTGTAATTGTTATCTGATTAAACTAATCACGTAAACAGTAATTAACTAGGAAGTCGGGGCACCACGGGAAAATGTTGTTTAACGACTTACTATTTCCCGAATTTAACTCTCTTCAGATATTTTCATATCTTATCGATTACAGTCACTTATTAATGTATTATTACCTCATCAGTCATATTCTGAATGTCGCAAACCCTTGGATATCTGCACGAACCCTAGCATAAATTATGAATCAGCGATATACAAATTGGCTTAATTATTTATTTACTAACTAACTAAATAATCACACGGAATTACAAACAGACACACAGGATAGGTTATACATTGGTTACTACATAATGCAATGAAAAGTCCCTAGTGGACTAAGCCCGATATGATGGCTTGGTAGACACTGGAAAGGGGTGGGGACAGATAAAGAGCGGGAAAGACAGTGTACAGACATCTGATKACTAGGCTCATGGTAATGCTAACAATTTTCACATGATCAGTCGCTCATTCGAAAAGAAATTGCAATTTATATATTTACGAGTGTAGGCCTTTGTTGTCTCTCTCTGTGATCGCCAMTCCGTCTGRTGGAGAATCAGTRGATAGAAAGTCTCTGGTTTGTCCACCAGAGATCAAAGTCTTTCATAGTTGTAGCTTGTTATAATCGATACGTCAGYCGTASCAATGGTCGTTTGATAGTGAAATYTTCTCCAGAATGAATCTTTCAGAGTACCATTAATTTGTTCGATCGGTCMCGTTTACCAGACGAAAGTACTTAAACAGCTGCAGACTGAATGGTCCTCTGGTCTATAGAGTGGTAGATTTCTWKTTCATTTGTAACYTATTCAGCTGGCGCTGCACGTAACTGGTCTWTATTTAAATTGCCAACCTTTTCAACATGAAGCTACTGCTCCATGCTCTCTGGTCTTGTACATTTTGACGCAGGTTTTTTATACTGGAGTAGAAAAGGGGACGTTTCATCATTCCCACCCAATGTCTGTGTTCACTTGGGGCGGGGCCAATGACTGATCATAAGCTACTGTAAGGGGTGCGTCACTGGTGACAGTGAAGTCAGACGCAGGAGAGCAGAACTCGGTAATAGCTGGAGCAGTTTAATTTCAAAACCAATGGCATAAAGAATAAACCAACATGGGTACAAAACCCGACGCGCACCAGTAAACATGTGCACTTACAACAAACAATACCACACAAAGACAATGTGGGGAACAGAGGGTTAACTTCTTTGGGCTGCAAGCCCGAAGCCGGGCACAATATGACAACAGCCACTTCAAGTGCAGGGCGCGAAATTCAAAATATATTTTTTAGAAATATTTAACTTTCACACATTAACAAGTCCAATACAGCATATGAAAGATAAACATCTTGTGAATCCAGCCAACATGTCCGATTTTTAAATTGTTTTACAGCGAAAACACCACGTATATTTATGTTAGCTCACCACCAAATACAAAAAAGGACAGACATTTTTCACAGCACAGGTAGCATGCACAAAACCAACCTAACTAACCAAGAACAACTTCATCAGATGACAGTCGTATAACATGTTATTCAATAAATCTATGTTTTGTTCGAAAAATGTGCATATTTGAGCTATAAATCAGTTTTACATTGCAGCTACCATCACAGCTACCGTCAGAAATAGCACCGAAGCAGCCAGAGTAATTACAGACACCAACGTCAAATACCTAAATACTCATCATAAAACATTTCTGAAAAATACATGGTGTCAGCAAATTAAAGACAGGCATCTTGTGATTCAGCCAATATTTCCGATTTATTAATTGTTTTACAGCGAAAACACCACGTATATTATGTTAGCTCACCACCAAATACAAAAAAGGACAGACATTTTTCACAGCACAGGTAGCATGCACAAAACCAACCTAACTAACCAAGAACAACCAAACTAACCAAGAAACAACTTCATCAGATGACAGTCGTATAACATGTTATTCAATAAATCTATGTTTTGTTCGAAAAATGTGCATATTTGAGCTATAAATCAGTTTTACATTGCAGCTACCATCACAGCTACCGTCAGAAATAGCACCGAAGCAGCCAGAGTAATTACAGACACCAACGTCAAATACCTAAATACTCTCATCATAAACATTTCTGAAAAATACATGGTGTACAGCAAATGAAAGACAGGCATCTTGTGATTCCAGCCAATATTTCCGATTTATTAAGTGTTTTACAGCGAAAACACAATATAGCATTATATTAGCTTACCACAATAGCCAGACACACAAGCCATTTACCAGCAGCGAAAGTTAGCGATCGTAACAAACCAGCAAAAATATATATAATTTTTGACTAACCTTGATAAGCTTCATCAGATGACAGTCCTATAACATCAGGTTATACATACACTTATGTTTTGTTCGAAAATGTGCATATTTAGAGCTGAAATCAGTGTTTATACATTGTGCTAACGTAGCATTCTTTCCACAACGTCCGGATATTTTTCTGACACTCACATATTCTGACCAAATAACTATTCATAAACATTACTAAAATACATGTTGTATAGGAAATGATAGATACACTAGTTCTTAATGCAATCGCCGTGTTAGAATTCTAAAAATAACTTCATTACGACATCCAGCTTAGTTATAGCGAGAGTGCCCAAAATGTGGGCGCAAACTACTAGTACAACATGTTCGACAGATATATGAAATAGCATCATAAAATGGGTCCTACTTTTGATGATCTTCCATCAGAATGTTGTACAAGGGGTCCTTTGTCCAGAACAATCGTTGTTTGGATTTAGAATGTCCTCTTCTCCAGTCAATTAGCACGGAAAGCTAGCAAAGTGGCGCGAAGCTCTCCTTCCTGAACATACGCAGACAAAGCAACACGCCTAACGTCCCGGAAAAATTTCAATAATCTAATAAAACTATATTGAAAAAACATACTTTACGATGATATTGTCACATGTATCAAATAAAATCAAAGCCGGAGATATTAGTCGTCTATAACGACAGCTTTACAGAAGGCAATACCAGGTCACTTCTCGCGCGTTCCAGAAAACAGGAAATTGGGGTCACGTCATGCCAAGAGCTTTTATTCGACCTCAGATGATGTAAAACACTCAATTTCTTCTCTCACTCCCTGTTGACATCTAGTGGAAGGTGTATGAAGTGCATGTATACTGATATATATGAAGGCCATTTATAGGCAGGCCCTAGAACAGAGCATCAATTTCAGATTTTCCACTTCCTGTAAGGAGTTTGCTGCAAAATGAGTTCTGTTTTACTCAAAGATATAATTCAAACGGTTTTAGAACCTTGAGAGTGTTTTCTATCCAATAGTAATAATAATATGCATATTGTACGATCTAGAATAGAGTACGAACTACAGGCCGTTTAAATTGGGCACGATTTTTTCCCAAAGTGAAAATTGCGCCCCAAACACTAAACAGGTTTTAACCTTGCCTGTAGTCCAGCGATTCCATATCGCCTCATTTAGCAGTCCTTGCAGTGGCGTAGGATCTCCTGAGAACATTAGCCATTTCCTGTTTTGAAACAGTTGCCAGATCGATGTTTATCTTCTTTTCTGACAGCCATTCCAGAAAGCACTTTACTGCCCAAATGGTTTGTCTTGATGTAGATTTTTAATTTCTCTCCTTTTCTATGTTGTCTATAGCAGCGTTACTGATTTCTGCATGTCTAACGTTAACACAGGCTCAGGTTGCTGGTCCACTTGCTCTTCTTCTTGTTTCATTTCTTTCATATCCTCCTCCTCCTCTTCTTGTTGGCACCATTCTTCAAACGTCAGTGGATAAAACATATAAAAAGTAACTTTAATATAATCCATGATGATTTACAGGTGCTAGGTTTAGTCATTTWAAAAGTAGCAGTGGTAGTGGGTTGCTAGGTAACGAAGTAAACGATGCCACTTTATATGAACGTGGCCATGTGTATGTTGTATCATAAATCATTGGCTGGAGAGGCTCTGTCTTCAATCAAATTCCAAAACAACTGTTGTATAAATATAGATAACATGCTACATTACACTATATATGGATAACTGGCTACATTAGACTGTATATGGATAACAGGCTACATTAGACTATATATGGATAACAGGCTACATTACACTATATGGATAACATGCTACATTAGACTATATATGGATAACAGGCTACATTAGACTATATATTGATAACAGGCTACATTAMACTATGTATGGATAACAGGCTACATTAGACTATGTATGGATAACAGGCTACATTACGCTATATATGGATAACATGCTACATTAGACTATCTATGGATAACATGCTACATTAGACTATATATGGATAACAGGCTACATTAGACTATATATGGATAACAGGCTACATTAGACTATGTATGGATAACAGGCTACATTAGACTATATATGGATAACAGGCTACATTAGACTATGTATGGATAACAGGCTACATTAGACTATATATAGATAACAGGCTACATTAGACTATGTATGGATAACAGGCTACATTAGACTATATAAGGATAACAGGCTACATTAGACAATATATGGATAACAGGCTACATTAGACTATATAAGGATAACATGCTACATTAGACTGTAAATGAAAAACAGGCAACAGTATACTGTATATGGATAACAGGCTACATTAGACTATATATGGATAACAGGCTACATTAGACTCTACACTGTTTAAACAACAGCAGTCAATACAGCAGGCTATGGTGATGATGGTGATGTCTCTGCTAACTAATACTTCAGGCGGTACTCTAACAAGGGTCAACATTGTAACATAATGTGATGTTATTCTGATGTGTTCTGTTAGTCGTCTCCACTTCATTTTAAATAGTTATCTTTCACACCTCACTGAGTGATGCTTTTCTGTGGTTTCCATTCACGCTCAACTCAGCAACTATGGCAACAAAGTGTGGACAAACCCTACTGTTAGTGTGAGACAATTGGCCTTGGCTTAATTCTGATACCATTGTGTTCCGTGACTGTTTCAGTGGTACTGGGTCAGGATGGCTGGAGTGTGACTTACACCACTCAGAGTATCTGTACCTTGAAGGGGTCAACAGTGGAGCTACACATATCCCAGTGGTTTTATAGTCACAACAACCTTTTGGTTCACAAAATAATTATGCTGTGTGGAATCCTGTGATTTGTATTGATGAAATACAAATAATATGATACTATGTGTATATAGTAATTGTCATGTCTTTATTGATCTGTTTGAGAATGTATAGCATCATGTGACGACACTAGACAACAGGTGATTCAGGTTGATGTTGTCTACTCCAGACCTGCAGGTGAAGGTGACTCCTTATTCACAGATTCCAACATGGAGGATACTGACCTGTAGAACCACCAGCTGTCCTCTGACTGGTAACCCCACCTACACCTGGTACAAGAACGGACAGGTTCTAACTGAGGACACTTCCCCTATTCAGTCCTCCCTAATGCTATGGACAGCTACTCCTGTGCTGTAAAAGGCCTTGAGGAGCGCCACTCTCCTGCAGTCTGTGGGTGTGGATTCTATTATGTGGATTCTACTCAGTACTCTAGTATAACTTTAAAACTTCTGTCTGCTAAACAGTCCTCATAAAGAACACTTAACATAACAGTAACACAGGATGGTATAACTACTCTGGATTACTGCAGCTCACGATTGAATTGTCTAAATAATGTCCTCTTGTCATCATGTTTCAGGTGTTCAGGGTCAGAGCTGCAGCAGAGTGACTTACACCAAGAGGYGAATCTGTGTCTTYAAGGGGTCAACAGTGGACATATCCTGTACTTATGTTGGTTATTATTACACCACATCAWCATTCTGGTTTAGAAGTSATAAGTCGACCCCTGAAMACCTAACCAGAMWCCCAGGGTATGCAGGTCGTGTMGAGTACYCTGGAACATACAAAGGTCCCTTCACCCTGAGAATTTGACTCACTGTTAATATTACTTTGACAAAATATCTGGTATTTTCCATCAGATAAACCAAAGACCTCAGTGTCAGTCAGTCCCTCTGATGAAATAGTGAAGGGSWGTTCAGTGACTCTGACCTGCAGCAGTGATGCRAACCCACCTGRSCAGAGTTACACCTGGTGGTACAAGAAGAATGGAGGTGACTATCAGAGTATGACGGGACCACACCATGTCTTCAATCAAATCCAGTCATCTGACACWGGAGAGTACTACTGTGAGCCCCAGAATTCACTAGCTTCTAATATCTCTATAGCTCTGAAGCTGAAGATCATTGTTGCAGGTTAAGTTTAATTACAAAATTACAAGTTTCAGTAATTATACTTTGGATTATAATTATACGATGACATATGAAGTCCCTTAACAAATATTGCATTAATGTCCTGTATTTACATWATTGTTTGTTTATTAGAACATGCCKTGTACTCATATCATGCATATTTMATTTTAGGGAAACAAACATGTTGTGACTGCAGCTGTAGGAATCACAGTTGWTCTGGTTGTCATCCTCTGTCTCTATGAGGTTCAGGTGAGTTAAAATGCATATTTTTATGATTATTATGATTACARCTTAGCACTCTGATTTGTTATTAATTATTCAACCTGTTATTCAACATTTACATTGGAGTCATTTATATCCAGAGCAACTTACAGGAGCAATTAGGGTTAAGTGCCTGGACACATCGACCGATTTTGTTACCTAGTCAGCTGGGGGAGTCGAACAATTMACATTTTGGTTACTGGCGCAACYCTCTTAACCTCAACATTGTATTTGTAACGTATAAGTCAATAGAGAGCAGAACTCACTCTGTCCCTSTTTACAGGAGATCCACAGGAGGAAGTGATGCCACAGCAGACACACAGGGGATCAGTTACATCTCAACCTCTGACATTCATTTACTGTGTCAAGACAGTCACTTTCATTCTACTTGAACTGTTACCTTGACACCACTCTCTCACAGTGTCCATCCTGACCCTAACAGTGGCTTGTACACAGGTCTGAACATGAGCACCATATGCACTGACTACGACACTCTGGCAGTAAGTATTGTGTTTTACACAGTYTCTGAATGTGTTTAGAGAACATTATAGAGTGAGTGGTGTGTTGAAAATGTTGAAGAGGTTCGAGCTTAAGCTGTATCCCCGTCTCACCCCCCGGCCCCGTGGAAATAAATGGGTTTTTTCTTCTATTTTTAACCGCCCACTTGTTGTTTGTGTACATGGATTTTATATTGTTGTATGTTTTTCCCCCCAAACACCACTTTTCATCTGTTTGTATAGCAGACCCTTGTGCCAAATTGAGTCTAAAGCTTTTTTGAAATAAACAAAGCATGAGAAGACTTTGCCTTTGTTCTGGTTTGTTTGTCAATTCATGTGTGCAGGGTGAATACGTGGTCTTTCGTTCGGTAATTTGGTAAAAAGCCAATTTGACATTTGCTCAGTACATTGTATTTGCAGAGGAAATGTATGAGTCTGCTGTTAATGATAATGCTGAGGATTTTCCCAAGGTTGCTGTTGACTCATATCCCACGGTAGTTATTGGGGTCAAATTTGACTCCACTTTCTGGAATGGGGTGGTCAATCCTTGGTTCCAAATATTGGGGAATATGCCAGAGCCAAAAATATTGGAGACGTGGTTTATCTATACATATCCATTTTGGATTGATAACTTTGTGTTGTTGTTTGGAGTTTTCCAATTTTCCCAGAAGTGGTGAGATTCTATAGATTCTTAAATTACATTGAGATGATTTGTTTCTCTCTCCAGAGTCCATCCTGACCCTAACAGTGACACATACACACATCTGAACATGAACAGGTCAAGGGAGCTTGACACCTTGGCAGTGAGTTTGTTTGTGTGTGTGGCTGGGTGTCCATAGACATTTTGTATAGCGCTCATTTAGGGTGTCTTATTTCAGAAAAGGTGAAAGACTCCCAGAGAACCAGGACTGAAGAGAACAACCACAAAATCTGTATTGAAGAGAACCACCACAGAATCTGGACTGAAGAGAACCATCACAGAATCTGGACTGAAGAGAACCACCACAGAACCTGGACTGAAGAGAACCATCACAGAACATGGACTAAAAAGAACCACCACAGAACCTGGACTGTACCAAACCAAAGCAAGGCCTTACACCTCCAGTCTCCTGCTGTCATATCTAGAAGGTTTTCTAGACCATTAGAAATTAAGTAAATGCTGGAGTGTAATTCTCATTCCTTGAAATTATAATTATGTAGATTGATAATAAATGGGATAGATAACTTTCTATGGGATTTCTATATAAATAACTTGTGTACAAATTTGMAGTTTAAGATTATGTTCCAGATTTTTTTCGATTGGATTTTGCCATTTCCAGATTCTGATTACCTAATGTACTTTTCTTAGTGACTAATATGGATAATATTGATTAGGAACTAATAGGAACTATTCAAAGGACACCTGACTACTTTTGAAACATCTCGCTAATTTTTCAAAATAAAAGCCTGAAACTATGTCTAAAGCCTGGTCACAGCCTGAGGAAGCCATTGGAAAAGGAATCTGGTTGATACCCCTTTAAATGGAGGATAGACGGGCCAGGAAACACAGATGAAAAAAAWATATATATCACTTCRGGGTTAGATTTTCTCAGGTTTGCGACTGCAGAATAAGTATTGTTATACTCACAGACAATATTTTGACAGTTTTGGAAACTTTGGAGTGTTTTCTATCCTAATCTGTAAATTATATGCATATTCTACGATCTGGACCTGAGAAATAGTCCGTTTACCTTGGGAACGTTATTTTTTTTAAATTAAAAAATATGACCCCTAGCGTCAAGAAGTTAACAAATATAGTTTTAGCAAGTCGGTTAGGACATCTACTTTGTGCATGACAAGTCATTTTTCCAACAATTGTTTAAAGGCAGATTATTTCACTGTATCACAATTCCAGTGGGTCAGAAGTTTACATACACTAAATTGAATGTGCCTTTAAACAGCTTGGAAAAATCCAGAAAATGATGTCGTGGCTTTAGGAGCTTCTGATAGGCTATTGACATAATTTGAGTCAATTGGAGGTGTACCTGTGGATGTATTTCAAGGCCTACCTTCAAACGCAGTGCCTCTTTGCTTGACATCATAGGAAAATCAAAAGAAATCAGCCAAGACCTCAGAAAACAAATTGTAGACCTCCACAAGTCTGGTTCATCCTTGGGAGCAATTTGGCCATAATGACCATTGTTATGTTTGGAGGAAAAAGGGGGACGCTTGCAAGCTGAAGAACACCATTCAAACCGTGAAGCACAGGGTTGGCAACATCATATTGTGGGGTTGATTTGGTGCAGGAGAGACTGGTGCACTTCACAAAATAAATGGCATCATGAGGAAGGGAAATGTGTATATATTAAAGCAACATCAACACAGTCAGAAAGTTAAAGTCAACAAAGTCAAGGTTTTGGAGTGGCAATCACAAAGCCGTGACCTCAATCCCATAGAAAATTTGTGGGCAGAACTGAAAAAGCGTGTGCGAGCATGGAGCCCTACAAACCTGACTCAGTTACACCAGCTCTGTCAGGAGGAATGGGCCAAAATTCACCCAATTTATTGTGGGAAGCTTGAGGAAGGCTACCAAAAACGTTTTACCCAAGTTAAACTATTTAAAGGCAATGCTACCAAATACTAATTTAGTGTGTGTAAACTTGTGACCCACTGGGAATGTGATGAAATAAATCAATCTCTCAACTATTATTCTGACATTTCACATTCTTTAAATAAAGTGGTGATCGTAATTGACCTAAGACAGGGTATTTTTACTAGGAATAAATGTTAGGAATTGTTAAAAACTGAGTTTAAATGTATTTGGCTAAGCGGTATGTAAACTTCCAACTTCAACTGTATACATGGACAACAGGCTACATTAGACTATATATTGATAACAGGCTACATTAGACTATATATGGAAAACAGGCTACATTAGACTATATATGGAAAACAGGCTACATTAGACTATATATGGATAACAGGCTACATTATAATATATATGGATAACAGGCTACATTAGACTATATATGGATAACAGGCTACATAAACCTACACATGGACAGCAGGCTACAGTAGCCTATATGTGGTACCAGGCTACATTAGACTATACATTCAACACAGAATCACAATGGTGATGATGGTACTGATCCCTCTGCTACTAACGGTACTGTACAACGGAGGAGGCTGGTGGACAGATATATAGAAGGACGGGCTCATTGTAATGGCTGGAATGGAATAAATGGAACGATATCCCATAATTCTATTCCAGCCATTACAATGAGCCTCTCCTCCTATGTCTCTGCCCACCAGCCTCCTCTATTGTACAGAAGGGCCAACAGTGTAACAGAATATGATAGTGGCATATTGTACTACAACAGTGTGTTTGCTTAACCGTGACTTTGTCACGTAAACAGTTTAGTTTTTCCACTAGTTTTACTAATGTATTTCCAGTTTGTTATGTTGTTATTAGCCCAACATTAATGAGGACATTATCATTAGAATGGTGCAGTAATGTTGAGGTGCCAGTAGGGAGAGCTCTAGTCTAGAACACTGCAGTAATGTTGAGATGCCAGTAGGGAGAGCTCTAGTCTAGAACACTTGAACCTTCAGTATTAATTTGATACAGCTGATGAGGAGTGATGGTTATGGGTTTTAAATGGAATGGGTTCTAATTGAATGACATCATGGAACTTTGACCTGTATATACAGAACTCAGAAGGACAAGGCAACACATTATAAGAAATTGTTAACATTGTAAATAGTTTAGAGGGCTTGCAGGTGTGTCAGAAATCATCCAGCAACCACACCAAGCCCTCTGTAGTCGACACATTGTTTAAATGGTTCTCTGTGTAGTCAAAATATCACATTGAAAATATGACACATTTAGCTTATTTCAAAAATGTAGTCCCACTCCTCAAATGAAGAAAGGCAAGTAGATATGCAGTCTGTTGCGCAATTTCTATTGAAATACAGGAACATCCCTTTTTCTGAGATGCTGGTCTGGTCATCATCCATGTTAATGTCTTAAAGAGGAAGGAAAGGACAGTTAAATACGTGTCAACTTCAGAATTCACACTAACTGTCAGTATGTTGACTCACTGTACAAAACCTCTCCCTTTCACTTCACTCTGTAAGTACTCTTGACAATATCTTGAAATATAGTTTTTTTTTTTTTTTTTTTTGTCATATACTTGTATAATTTTACTACTTCTTATGTTTTGAGCTGTGTTTTGGTTGTTACATCATGGCCAGTATTCATAAAGTGTCTCAGTGTAGGAGTGTTGATCTACATAGTGATGAGATGATTAACCAGGGTAAAAAAGACATGCAAACAAACATTGTAGCACTGCAGTGTGTGTGTGTATGTGGGCCTAAGTGTGTATCTGCGTGTGACACAGTTGATTTAGCTGAGAGCCCTTCAGGACCAGACTGATAGGGAGTAGGGTTGACATCTATACTGTGTAGGATGTATGTTTTAACTTTGCTACATCCTTAACAACCAGCCCTCTAGACTTTGATAGACTCCATGGGCTTATTTGCCTTCCCTACACATGGTCTCTCCTACAGATGGTCTCCGTGTGTGAGCATTATCGGCCATAGGTCCCCACAAGAATAGTAAATGGACAAAAATGTTGTTAGTCCCCACAAGAGCAAATGCAAGTTCTAGGGGGTTCAGGGTTAAGATTTAAATTAATGTTAGAATTAGGTTTAGGAGCTAGGGTTAGTAGGTTTTGGGGTCAAGGTAAGGGAAAATAGGATTGTGTACAGGACTGAATTGTGTCCCCACAGGGTTAGTTGTACAAGACTGTGTGAGCCACTTGCTGTTTAGCCTCACAGCTTGGGGATAGGAGATATCATTGAACCTGGTGGTCAGTCTTTAGGCTGCTGTACAGCTTGATGGACCGTAGAGGATTGAACATTATCCTCCTATATTTGAGGTTGTGCCAATAACAGTTTCAGAACAATCAATGTAGAAATGTGTTTACAGTGCAATACAGACAGTATTCACACAACCGTATACAGACGTAGGATCTTAATATTCCTGCAGCAACAGGAAAAGTGAATTATTATGTGGATTATAATTAATGTGGTGGTTGACAGTTTGTTAGGGAAAATCAAGTCTGACATTTTAAATTACAAACATTAGTGTCACGTTGTATAAATGACAGGAGACAGGCGCAGGAATACGTAATAGGTTTTAATAGTCCACCAAACAATACAACCTGCCATAGAAAGGCATTGGGGACGAAGCCCAAAACACAGGGATGAAATCCAAACAAAACAGCCATGTTAAACCGCTAATAAATACTCAAGACAAAACACGTAATACACGGGAAGAAACACGTAATAATACACGGGACTAGACCCGTAATAATACACGGGACGAGACACAACAATACACGGGACGAGACACATAATACACGGGGCGAGACACATAATACACGGGGCGAGACACATAATACACGGGGCGAGACACATAATACACGGGGCGAGACACATAATACACGGGGCGAGACACGTAATAACAAGTACACAATACACGTAGCACGAAAGCCAAAGCAACAAAGCACAGGTACTCACAAGACCAACGGACATGGAAACAATAACTGACCAAGACAATGATGAACACATTTATACAATTGCTAATCAGGGGAGATGGGAACCAGGTGTAATGAGACAGTTCAGTGATGCCGAGAAAACCGGTGACGTAGACTTCCAGAACTGGTGGACGGGAATGAGCAGCAGTACTGGAGGGTTCCATGACAGTTAGAAGCCTTTTTAAACCTTGAATACACTACAAGTTTGCATTTCCAGGAAGCAGGAAAATTCTCTACAACAAAAGAGTGATCAAATTAAGATACACGTCTGTAGCACAATACAGTACACAATATGAGCCTGGTTCATTTTCAGTAATGAGGCACGGTACCCCATTTACAGTTTATACTTCAATGTATCAGATGGAGTTCTTCACCAGCTATAGAGTGAGTTGTTGTTTATGTTTCTAAGACTGCAGGGTGGGAGATGCAACAATGGCCTTGAGAACAGCAGGAAGTGTGTTGGTGGTCTTTCTCTGGTCTGTAGCAGGTATGGTCTCATTCTTATCTTTTAGTTGCTTTGTTTAATAATCTACAAACATTTCTAAAAGGTTAAGATTCATAATGTTATTCTGATGTGTTCTGTTAGGAGTCTCTACTTCACTTAAATAGTTATCTTTTCACAACTCACTGAGTGATGCTTATCTGTGGTTTCCATTCACACTCAACTCAGCAACTATAGCAAAAAAGTGGAGACAAACCCTACTGTTAGTGTGAGCCAATAGACCTTGTCCTAATTATGATACCATTGTGTTTTGTGACTGTGTTATAGTGGTACTGGGTCAGGATGGCTGGAGTGTGACGTACACCCCTCAGAGTATCTGTGCCTTGAAAGGGTCAACAGTGGATCTGTTCTGCTCTTACACATATCCCAGTGGTACAGTCACAACAACCTTCTGGTTCACTAAAATTGTAAATCTGAGAGACGACCCAGACTACAAAGATCGTGTGACGTACCGTAGCGTTATGATGAATGGCCACACCCTGAAAATCACAGACCTGAGAGAGAGTGACTCAGCTGAGTACAAGTTCAAATTTATAACGAAATTCAACTGGAGGAAGTAACTGGTGATCCTGGAGTCACTCTGTCTGTCACAGGTACAGTGATGTTATATATAGTATTGATCTTATTTATCACTCTGTCTGTTACAGGGTGTTATCGTGATAATTATATAGTATGATCTGTTTAATCACTCTGTCTGTTAGCAGGTACAGTGATATTATATATAGTGTTAATCTGTTTAAACACTCTGTCTGTTCAGGTACATGATATTGTAAATAGTGTTGATCTGTTTAATCACTCTGTCTGTTACAGGTACAGTGATATTATATATAGTGTTAATCTGTTTAATCACTCTGTCTGTTACAGGTACAGTGATATTATATATAGTGTTGATCTGTTTAATTGGTTCAGGAAAATTGTCTTGATTTGTATTGAAATAATATAATTAATATGAATGTATGTGTATAATAGGAATGTCTGAGTTGATGATTTGAGAACGTCCACTCCTGCCTCATTTGAACTAGACAACAGGTCATTGAGGGTTTTAATGTTGTTATCTACTCCAGACCTGCAGGTGAAGGTGACCACTATATGGTGGTTAATGACACTGACCTGTAGCACCACCTGTACTCTGACTGGTAACCCCACTACACCTGGTACAGGAACAGTACGATTGTACAAGGGGCCTCCTCCCCTCGTACTCAGTGTACTTAAAAACTGAAGACAGCTTCTACTGTGCTGTAAAAGGCATCAATTCTGCTGCAGTGTGTGAGTGTGACTGATACACGTTTCAAAGTCTTCCAAAATCATCCAATCATTGGTTAGTGTTGATTTGCAGTGGAACAGATAGGAAATCTATCTATTATTTCAATCTATGTCCAAGTTCCATGATTGTACTCATCTCATTACTGTAGTGACTACAAGTACTTCACAAACACTGTATTGTTACATTATTGTCTAAGTTACACATATTTATATTAATATTTCATTTATTTCAATCACTAGTCCAAGTTCCATGATGCTCCTCATGTAAAGCTCTATGTATGAACAATGTGTTACATATGTTCCCCAGATGGCCCAAAGAACACCTCAGTGTCAGTCAGTCCCTCTGGTGAAATAGTGGAGGGCAGTTCAGTGACTCTGACCTGCAGCAGTGATGCCAACCCACCTGTGCACAAATACACCTGGACAAGAAGAAGGTAACCTCACCAAAAGCATCAGGACAGAGTTACAGCATCACTAACATCATCTCTGAGGACAGAGGAGAATACTACTGTGAGGCTGAGAATACAATAGCATCTAATAACTCTACTACTCTGAAGATCATCGTAGCAGGTAAAGTTTCATCTTTAATACCTCAAAACAAAACTATATGATTCAATCTCATGTTAATATTTTGAATTTGGCTTTTTTTACTTTGGTTTAATTAAACATTGAGTGTACAAAACATTAAGAACACCTGCTCTTTCCATGACATAGACAGGCTGACCAGGTGAATCCAGGTGAAGCTTTGATCCCCTATCACTTGTTAAATCCACTTCAATCAGTGTGGATGAAGGAGGAGACAGGTTTTACCATATTATATATTGTTTTTAATTTATTAAACATGGCATGTACTCATATCATCCATATTTTATTTTAGGGAAACAAACATCAGTTCTGACTGCAGCTGTAGGAATCATAGTGGTTGTTCTGGTTCTCATCCTCTGTCTCTCTGGCTTCATGTGGTTCAGGTGACAGAATTTTTCAAATGTTTTTATAATTTCCCCTTAGCACTCTGATTTGTTATGAATGCATTCATATATTCATTCATTCATTCATTCATGTGCAAAAGTTTTTTTGTAACATATAAACTTCCACTAGAGGTCACTAGAGAGCATAACTCACTCTGTCCCTCTTTACAGGAGATCCACAGGAGGAAGTGATGTCACAGCAGACACAGAGGTGATGATATCAGCTATGCCTCCACCTCCACACCTGGTGACATGAATTTACTATGTCACAACAGTCTCTCTCATACTATTTTCACTGTTACCATGACAACACCCTCTCTCTCTCTCTCACTCTCTCTCTCTGCACAGAGTGTCCATCCAGACCCTAACAGTGACCCTAACAGTGACATGTACTCACCTCTGAACATGAATACCAGGTCACCAGAGTATGACACCCTGACAGTAAGTGTGTTGTGTTGTTGTGTGTTTGTGTGTGTGTTTGAATCCATAAAAATGTTATAGAGTGGTGTGTAATGTGTTCATTGTGTTTTCTTTCAGAATGTGAGGGACTCCCCTAGTGACACAGTCCCTCAGATAGATGCTGAGCCCTCAGATTATGAGAACTGAAGAGAACCACCACAGAACCTGGACTGAAGAGAACACACCAAAGAACCTGGACTGAAGAGAACCACCACAGAACCTGGACTGAAGACAACCACCACAGAATCTGGACTGAAGAGAACCACCACAGAACCTGGACTGAAGACAACCACCACAGAACCTGGACTGAAGACAACCACCACAGAACTGGACTGTAGAGACTCACCACAGAACCTGGATGAAGAGCTTCAGCACCAAATCAAGCTAGGACTACACCTCTATACTCCTGCTACCATATTGCTATGATATCTAGAAGGCTTTCCAGATAATGAGCTTTAACTTTTTAGAAAATTATGTCATTATTTTATTTTCTTGTAAAGTTAAGGAAAGGGAAAGGGGATACCTAGTCAATTGTACAACTGAATGCATTCAACTGAAATGTGTCTTCCACATTTAACCCAACCCCTCTGAATCCGAGTGATGCGGGGGGCTGCCATAATCGACATCCTCATCTTCGGTGCCCGGTGAACAATGTGTTAACTGCCTTGCTCAGTGCATGACGTCATATTTTTGTAATTATGCTTCTTGGTGACATGTCAAGAAGTTTTTAAATGCTGGAGTTGAATTATCTTTCCTTGTAATGATAATTGTGTATATTGATGATAAATAAGATTATGCTTCTGCTCTTTTTCTATGAGATTTGACCATTTCTGGATTTTCTACAACACAAAAAGCCCACTTTTCTGTTTACTCTCTGTAGATTAATATTATGTATCTGCTCTTTTTCTATGGGATTTGCCCTTTCCAGAGTTTTATAACAAAAATAGGTCTACATTTCTCAGTGACTAATATTGATAAAATCTTTTTATTACTTCTTGCTCTTGGACCAGGTTTCTCCTAATTATTTACTTTGTATTGCTGTCAGACATTATTGCACATTTATATTTCATTATTCTTTTATATTATGTAATACCATATTGTTTAGTGTCATGATCACTTATTTTATTACCAAATTATAATTAGTACCTATTTTATAGATACATTAAATACGTTTACCTTTGCAGTTTTTACAATTTGGATCAACATTTAAGACAATAAATACACTGATTCTTTGATCAACTATTAATACATTGATTCATAACTATTTCCCTCTGCTGTTGTTTTCTTGTATTTTTGACTATTGGACACATGATGTCACTATTAAACCGATCAACACCAAGCACTGTTCCTCACCAACGACATGCATGCACACACGCTAGTGGTGCGCCGGTCAGCTGTTGTTTAACCCGCAAACGCCACAACTGCTAATAACCCATCTGCAACCTCACGACTATGTGATAAAGTGAAAATCTGAGGCCCTCACCACCCAACACTAACCCGCAAATATAGAAAATTCGCTACAGGCTACAGTCAAAGACTGTGAAGGATTTTTTTTGACAGGGGGGCAGGATTTTTTTTTTTGCCTGATATAGACATGTTTCTGATTATAATTTCAGACATTTTGGTGGGCTATTTGTTCGTCAACTTGTCTATAATTCCTAAATACATCATTAGCGACACGTCATTCAGGGCAGGTGTGGCAGAGCTCCATCTGTTTTGAGCCCCACTTGTTTAGCTTTTTTTGTTGTTGCTTTTTTTCATGTTATTTTGGCATTAATACATGACACATATCGGTTTGCAAACAATGTAAAAAATAGTTAATATATATTTTTTTAAGTTAATAAAGTCGCATACGAACATGGTCTCGTTGTTGCAGCTCCAAAATGCAGGTGTTTCAGCTCAGTGACTTCTGTGGTGGTGGGGCAGCCAGCCAGCAGCGGAGCGCAGGGGTTGGTAATGTTCTCTAGTTGCGCCGTGATTGGCTCAGTGTTCTGTCACTCATGGGGACACTACTTCACCGCAAAATCTACGGGAGAGCTCGAAAATTCAAGCCCTTTGAAGTGCACATCCAAGAAGGTCCAATGTCATTGGCCACAGACTGTAGCTTTGATTGGACTGATTATGTCAACATCATACTTTCAAAAACTTAGCTGGCAAGCAGTCATCATCATGCATCAAGTCGGCAATCTACTGGCAAATCCTTCTCAAACCTTGTTATATGAAGAGAAATTATAGACAAAACGTACTGGTGCTCATCGGCCATTGGACATAAACGTTACATAACAAGTTGGAAATTGCAAATCAACAATGAATCCCAGGCTGTGTTACAGCTGGCTGTGACCGGGAGACCCATGAGGCACGCACAATTGGCCCAGGGTCTCCGGGTTAGGAGAGGGTTTGACCGGCCTGGATGTCCTTGTCTCATCGTGCTCTAGCGACTCCTTGTGGCGGGCCTGGCGCCTGCAAGCTGACTTCGTTCGTCAGTTCGACAGTGTTTACTCCAAAACATTGGTGCCTGCTGTTTGTCCTACTGTCCAGGGTGGAGCTGGAGAGCACCAGGCTGATGATAAAGTACCCAGTACATCTGTCTTTGTCAAAACATTCAGATATCATTTATAAACATATAAAAGCAAGTCTTACCAATCAACTCATATCATAACCTTTGACAGAGTAAAAATGACAGACTAATGCCGGATTTTGCAGGCGGGAGCAGGTGTTTTCATATGTCCTCCATAGAGATACCTGTAGATAGAGGACTCCAATGCCCAAAAGACAGTTTTAGCACGGGCATCACCATTGAGGACTTTCACTTTCAAGTTTCTCTCTCTCTCTCTCTCTCTCTCTCTCTGTCTCTCTCTCTCTCTCTCTCTCTCTCTCAAATCAATTCAAAGGGCTTAATTTTCATGGTAAACATATGTTTACAAAAGTGAAATAAACAATACAAAATTAACAGTAAACATAACACTCACAAAAGCTCTAAAGAAATATAGACATTTCAAATGTCATATTATGTCTATATGCAGTATCGTAACAATGTCTTTCTCCCTCACTCTCTCCCTCTCTCTCTTCCCCTATCTCCCCCCCCCTCTCTCACCATAGCCCCCCACTTTCTCTCTCTATTTCTCTCTCTCTCTCGCTCTCTCTAACCCTCTCTCCTCTCTCTCTTTCTCTCTAACCCCCTCTCCCCTCTCTATCTCTCCCCCTCTTCTCTTTCTCTCGCTCTCTCTCTCTCCCCCTCTTCTCTATCTCTCTCTCTCTCTTTCTTCAACCATACGCCTGACCAGAGAGGAAGATACAGGAAACCATGGCAACCCTGACCACCCTGACAACCCTGACGACCCTGACAAATCTGACAACCATGACAACTTTTACCACCCTGACCACCCTGACAATCCTGACAACCCTGACCACCACGCACCGTCCGGATATGACAGAGGGAGGAAGAGGAGGAGGAAGAACAGAATAATGAATATGAAGATTGAGGAAGAGACAGTGGCCTTACTTTAAAATAGAACATAAAATGGGGGTGTTGGGGGGTGTCACCACTTTTGTAGTCCTCTGACACACAGCACAGACAGAACACTGYACATACAGTATGAGTGTGTGAAGTGTCAATCAAAGTGATTTCCTTCCCCCTTCCCTCCCTCGGCCTGAGCTGTGAAACATATCATCGTTCATGTCAGAGGATGGATATGATGACACCATTAGAACTCTGAGGAGGTCCACCTCTACAACTACCATGTTGTAAACACTAAAGGGGGTTCACCCTCTATGAATGACCATGTGTAAACACTAAAGGGGTCCACCTTTACGACGACCATGTTGTAGACACTAAAGGGGTCCACCTCTTCCGACGACCATGTTGTAAACACTAAAGGGGTCCACCTCTACAACGACCATGTTGTAACACTAAAGGGTTACCTCTACATAACCCATGTTGTAAACACTAAAGGGCCACTCTACAACGAATGTTTAACACTAAAGGTCCACTTCTACAACGACCAGTTGTAAACACTAAAGGGGTCCACCTCTACTGATGACCATGTTGTAGACACTAAAGGGTCCACCTCTACGACGACCATGTTGTAAACACTAAAGGGGTCCACCTCTACAACGAACCATGTTGTAAACATAAAGGTCACCTCTACAACGACCATTTGTAAACACTAAAGGGGTCCACCTCTACAACGAATGTTGTAAACACTAAAGGTCCACCTCTTATGAACCATGTTGTAGACACTAAAGGGGTCACCTCTACGATGACCATGTTGTAAACACTAAAAGTCCACCTCTACAACGACCATGTTGTAAACACTAAAGGTCCACTCTATGACGACCATGTTGTAAACACTAAAGGTCCACTCTACACGACCATGTTGTAACACTAAAGGGCTCACCTCTACAATGACCATGTTGTAAACACTAAAGGGGTCCACCTCTACAACGAATGTTGTAAACACTAAAACGTCCACTCTACAACGACCATGTTGTAAACACTAAAGGGCCACCTCTACAGACCATGTTGTAGACACTAAAGGGGTCCACCTCTACGACGACCCATGTGTAAACACTAAAGGGGTCCACCTCTACAACGACCATTTTAAACAAAAGTCACCTCTACAAGACCATGTTGTAAACACTAAAGGGGTCCACCTCTACAACGGCCAGTTGTAAACACTAAAGGGGTCCACCTCTATGATGACCATGTTGTAACACTAAAGGGGTCCACCTCTACGATGACCATGTTGTAAACACTAAAAGGTCTCACCTCTACAACGACCATGTTGTAAACACTAAAAGGCCACCTCTACAACGGCCATGTTGTAACACTAAAGGGGTCCACCTCTACTGATGACCATGTTGTAGACACTAAAGGGGTCCACCCTACAACGCCATGTGTTAAACACTAAAGGGTCCACCTCTATGATGACCATGTTGTAGAACACTAAAGGGGGTCCACCTTCTACGATGACCATGTTGTAAACACTAAAGGGGTCCACCTCTACGAGACCATGTTGTAAACACTAAAGGGTCCACCTCTACAACGACCATGTTGTAGACACTAAATGCATTGTAGGTCTTGACCTGCAGTGACCCCTCCCCCTCTCCCCATTGATGAAATTAGTGAGTCTCATCTTTACACCATATAGTGTGTAGCCCAAATTGTTGGATGCTACAAATCGACTGGACCGACTTCAGACGACCAAGACTGATTTTCGGGATGTCTCATGGTCTGACAAACACGGCTCTAGCTCTGTCACGTTTCACCACAGATGCAGAAAGTGCGACAAAGAAGGATGAAGTGGATTGAGATGCATCCAATGCAAATTTTATTTTAAACTGACAGATTTGCCTTGGTCAAAGACATTGACCTTAAGGGTCATGAACATTGACCTCTGTGTTTTAAAATGGTTCTGTCCTAAGAGAAAGTGGAAATGGGGACATTTGTCCATTTTAGAAATGTAGGCCATTTTAATACAGTAATCTTCCTTTTCTGACATGTTGTTCTGGGTCCTCATGCATGTTAATGTCTAAAGAGGAAGGTGAGTTCTGCATCAGCTACTTGTGTCTGACTACTTTAAATATGTATCAACCACAGAACTGACACTTACTAGCAGTTGCCAATCACTACCAGCCAGTTTACTCAATGCACAGACTTGTCCCCTTCAGTCTATAAGTACTCTTGACAATATCTTGAAAATATAGTTTTTGGATATTTGTTTTTAGTAATAAGTCATATCTTGAGGGTAATGTATCATTTTACCTCTGTTATGTTTTGAGCTGTGTTTTGGTTGTTACATCAGGGCAGTATTCATAAAGTGTCTCAGTGTAGGAGTGTAATCTACATAGTGATGAGATGATTAACCAGGGTAAATAGACATGCAAACAAATATTGTAACACTGCAGTGTGTGTGTGTGGGGGGGGGGGGATTTGTACTTTGCTAGACATGACCGCTTTGTTGACCTGATTGCCAGCGAGGTGAGACAATAGTCTCCACAACAGCACACATGCATAAACGTTATTGTGTCAGGGGAAGCTGGTTTGATGTTGATGATGATGTTTTTCCTGTGTGCCAAATACACCAGATATTGTTGTTGGGGGGGGTGCAGGGAGGTGCTCATTTTCGAAGTGGGCTGCTCATTTAATTACTACATAGAGCAGGTCTTTACACATAATCTGTGTGCTTGGACAGCCTGGGTGGAGGTGCAAGCTGGTGGCAGTGATATTTGTCAGTCTCGGCCACTCACACAGGCTTGCAGTGCGTGGTCTCCAGATTGAGGGCCTGATAAAAACTAGGACAAAGCAATTGGCTAGGTATTGCTCTGTTTCAGCTGTCGTGGGCAGCATAGCTGTTTGGAAAAGGAGGTGCTTTCTGTACCCTTGAGTGACATACAGGGACYTTTGAAATGTTACATTAGATTGGTGGATTAAAAGCATTTAATATGTGTGTGACACAGTGGATTTATCTGAGGGTCCTTTAGGACCAGACTGATAGGGAGTAGGGTTGACATCTATACTGTGTAGGATGTGTGTTTCAACTTTTCTACATCCATAACAACCAACTCTCTAGAACTCGATACAGGCTCCATGGGCCTTTTGGGACTTCCCTTCAAATGGTCTGCCTGTGGGTTTGTGTTTATGTGTGTGTATGTGTGTGTGGTGGGGGCTTGTGTGTGTGTGTGTGTGTTAGTCACTTCCTGTTTAGCTTGGGGATAGGAGCTATCATTGAACCTGGTGGTCAGTCTTTAGGCTGCTGTACAGCTTGACGGACCGTAGAGGATTGAACATTTATCCTCCTATATTTGGGGTTCTGAGAATGAAACAGCTTCACAACAATCAATGTAAAAATATGTGTTTACAGTTCTACTGATCTGTTCAATAAGTGATTGTTGTTGATGATGACTATTGTATCCATTAGGAAAAATGTTTTGCATCACACAACATGTCAGCTTAAATAGACAGATGGAGAAAGACATGCAACATATCACACACATTACATGATAAAGGGATTTACAGTGATATAGTTTTTTCTCCAGGTCTTCAGGTGAAAGTGACTGGTGGACATCAGGATAAGACACTGACCTGTATCACCACCTGTACTCTGACTGACAACCCCACCTACATCTGGTACAAGAACGGTACCATAGTAAAGGAGGACACTTCCAGCCTGTACTCAGACTCCTTTAGTGATGCAGACAGTTACTCCTGTGCTGTAAAAGGGCATGAGGATCTCCGGATCTCTTCTTCAGTGTGTGAGTTTGAATCTACAACAGAATTTATACAGAATGTCTGTACTACGTCCTGTTGGTCTCACTGTGTAATTTGATTGGTCTTGGCTTTTATGAACAACTGAAAATACAGTATAATGTACTCATGGGATTCCATTATATRTTAGGTGTTCAGGATCAGGACTGCATCAGTGTGACTTACACCAATAGGAGAATCTGTGCCTTGAAGGGGTCAGAGGGGTCATCAGTGGACATATCCTGTACTTATGGCAGTGGTTATGATACGATCACATCATCACTATGGTTTAGTCCTAATCAGAGTGACAGCTGGAGGGATGAGTGGATCCCTGAGGACCTAACCACAGACCAAGGGTATGCAGGTCGTGTGGAGTATGCAGCAGAGAAGGAGAGAGGTCGCTCCACCCTGAGAATCACAGATCTGAGAGAGGAGGACTCTGCCGAGTACAAGTTCATATTCAACACAGAAACCTCAGAATGGGGGTACAGCTTCCCTGGAACAACTCTGACTGTCACAGGTAACAGTGAACTCACAAATGAACTCGCAACACTTTGGGAACGTTCCCCTAATTTCAGAAATCCTGGTTGGAGGATTAATTTCTTCTGATTCTGGGAAAATTCTGGAAAACATGGGGATTTTGGGAGAGTTAACAGAATTGTTTAACCCTGTTCCTGCCACAGTSACAATGCAGCAGTGGGTGGATGAATATCTCAATGTATTATTTTACATTGATACAATAGGAACCTCCTGTGTAGGAAAGTCTTTGTTTATTGTAATAGATCAGGTGATTCAGGGTTTTAATTATGTTTTTTACTCCAAGTCTTCAGGTGCGGATTAATGGTCCAACCAACATCATAGAGGGAAAGTGTCTTTGTCTATTCTGTGAGTCCATATGCTTTCTGCAGGACAACCCCTCTTACATCTGGTAACAAGAACGGACAACGTCTGATCAGACATGAGACTAAGTACCTGTACCTAAACCAGTCAGCAGTGAGGATACAGGCAGATACTCCTGTGCTGTAGAAAACCATGAGGATCTCCACTCTCTGAAGAGACTCTCACTGTCAACATGTGAGTATGTGGGTATAATTCTAGTACTACACACTGAGTATACAAAACATTAAGAACACCTGCTTTTTCCATGACATAGACCAGGGTTCCCACAACTGGCGGTCCGCGGGCGAATTTGACCTGCGGGTGGTTTTATTTGGCCCCCCGCAAGTTTTCTGTTTTTCTGAGCAAGGTAAGAATACACATTGTTGCATTATACTATGTGTTCTCTTACCTTTATGGCATCCTCTTACCAGATGGCCCAAAGACTCTGACTGCAGCAGTGATGCCAACCCACCTGTGCACAAATACACCTGGTACAAGAAGAACTTACCTCAACAAAAGCATCAGGACAGAGTCAGCATCACAAACATCATCTCTGAGGACAGAGGAGAATATTACTGTGAGGCTGAGAAAACAATAGCATCTAATAACTTACAGCTCTGATGATCATTATAGCAGGTAAAGTTACATCTTCAATTCTTCAATACAAACTACATGTTTCAAGCATAATTTGTCTCATTACACCTTAGTTTATAACTATACATTGGGTTATAAGATCCCTTAACAAGTATTGCATTAATGTCCTGTACTTAAGTTTATTTTTCTTTATTAAATCATGCCATGTATTCATATCATCCAAATTTTATTATAGGGAAACAGACCTCAGTTCTGACTGCAGCTGTAGGAATTATAGTGGTTGTTCTGGTTGTCATACTCTGTCTCTCTGGACTGTGGTTCAGWGTTTTCAGAGTGAAAATGCATATTTTTACGTTGTTGATTATTTAAATTTAGCACTATGATTTGTTGTTAACTTCATTCATTCATTAATGTATTAATTCATGTGCAAAACAGGAATAAGGGGTACAAATCTACCTCTGACACAAGAGACACAGCAGACGATGGACAGGTGAGTCTGTTGGAATCAGAAGATGACTGTGATGACTGAATTCTTTGTGGAACTTTTCCACTCCTCATGTTGTCTGTTCTCTTCCCATCAGGGAGACTCTAGTCCAGTGTATGACAACATCTCAAGCATGGCCATGACCCCRACAGACAACCACTATGACGTTCACTATCCCAGGGTCCACTTCTCTCGCTTCAAAAACCAGGAAGCGCCTCTGTACTCCACCGTCCAACTGCCTCAACCGCAGAAACAGGAAGAGGATGTCCAGTACGCTGCTGTGAAATTCAACCACCCCAGTAGTGCCACCTGGTGAGCACATTCTGCATTAATGTTGTTCATATGCTGATGCTTATTGTAGGAGATGTCATCAATATGCAAAACAGTTGACCCCTAGTGGCCACTAGTGACGTCATTTCCTTAATCTATGAACCCAACAAAATACATCTCAAGACAATGGTTTTGAGGAAATGTTCTCACTGTGTTCCAAATGGCACCCTATTATCCTATTTAGTGCCCTACTTTTGACCTGAGCCCCATAGGCCCTGGTCAAGGGTAGTGCACTATAAAGGGTATAGTGCAGTCTTTGTTTCATTTCTGTTTCTCTCTCTTCAGACCTGCAGCAGCACAAGCACAAGCTGTTCTCTACAGTACAGTCAACAAACCCAGAAACAAGAAGACCTGAACATAACAAACCCAGATCCAATTAGACCTGAACACAACAAGTTTGACAAAAACCTTGTATATTTGAGACCCGTATATTTAAACTAAGTGACATAAGGTCTGYGGGGGTGTGGAATATTGGCCATTATAAACGGGTGGTTCATGCCCTGAATGCTGATTGGCTGAAAGTTGTGGTATATCAGACTGCATACCATGGGTATTACAGAAAATTACTATTTACTGGTCTAGTTACTGTCACCAGTTTATAGTAGCAATAAGGCACGTCGGGGGTTTGTGGTATGTGGCCAATATACCACGTCTAAGGTCTGCATCCAGGCACTCCACGTTGCGTTGTGCATAAGAACAGCCCTTAGCCCTAGTGTTTTGGCCATATACCACACCTCCTCGGGCCTTATTGCTTAAGTTTATAATGGCAATAAGGCACTTCAGGGGTTTGTGGTATATGGCCAATATACTGTACCACGGCTAATGGCTGTTCTTGACACAAAGTGAATGTGCCGTGGTATATTGACCATATACTAAAAACCCCTGAGGTGCCTTATTGCTATTATAAACTGGTTACCAACATAAATAGAACAGAAAATAACTATTGTTTATGTCATACCCGTGGTATATTGTCTGATATACAGTATAGACTTCTGAAATGCTGTTTTAGCCAATCAACATCCAGGATCCAAACTACCCAGTTTATAATAATAAATGCCAACTAGCAGACACTTTTATAAAAATTCACTCAGTCATTAAGTCGTGCATGAATACATTTTTCGTATGTGAAATCCCAGCAGGAATGGTACCCATGCACCATGCTGTACCAACGGAGCCACAGAACTACTGTATTCACACTTAGAGTAGGAGTTCTGATCAGAGGTCAGTTTTGCCTTTTAAACTATGATGAATAAGAAGGGACCTTAACATTAAAATATATATATATATATTTTAAGTAAAGTAAAGTAAAGTAAAAGTAAGTAAAATTGTACATATTTCTGATTACAATAACTTGTATTTAAGTATTTTTGTATTTAATATAACTAAATATTTTTTGTTATATTTTTTAAACAATCATCAGACATTTGAGACTAAATATGAAGCCTAACAGCAAAGTTATTGTGATTCTATTACATTGTATACTTCATATGCTACTATGGATGATACAAAAGCTGAACAACATACGCACATCCAGGTATACTTTCCGCAGTTCTAGGCAAACTCATGGAAAACAGACAGGAAAACGCTGCACACTGCTGCTCATGCTCCCAGGTGGTATTATTTCAATGTTTCCACCCTTGGGTCTTATTCAGTCATCCATATGGATCGAAACGTTGATGCCTGATGAAGACCTAAGGGTGGAAACGTTGTAAATAAATATCACCTGGAGCATGAGCAGCAGTGTGCAGCGTTTTTCCTGTCTGTTCTACTATTAGATGATACACATGGTAGATGTTGGCTTGATTTTTTATGTATATTATTTTTAATTGTTTTATGACAAAGTTATGGCACATTTTGCCTCAATGTCCAGGAAAGACTTCTGCTTGATAAAACATTTCTTATCGCTTTATTCAAATGCATTTTTGTTGTTGTAAACTACTGTTGAAGTGTGACATTTTAAATTAACTTTTAAGATTAACTTTGTCATTTCTTCACCATTTATAACAGTATCTTCAGTGGAGAGAAATGAAAGCCTTCAACATCTCACCTCTTGTACTGTGCAGTACATATAGTAACTAAAATAATACATTTACATTGGTTGGAGAGCAATAGTGGTTTATTCACCTTCAATATCTTCATCATCATCATCATCAGTACAAAATAAACACAGACACTTTCAGAAGGACCAATGCCAGCACCTAGACACACAACCAGTTACATTAAATATTATTAATAGTCAAACAAAAAAAACAGACACCACATGACATAACATGGATGTTTGGAGGGTTGTGGGTAATTCAGCTCAGCGAGGGCATTCCATTCCAGAACACTGAGGGATGGAACATCCCGGAATGTTCAATGATTGATAATAATACATCTCACAGTTAACAAATTCAGACCAGCATTGAGATTAATTAAAGCTTGATTTAAAGCCTTTTGTCCTAGAAGAACAACAGTCCACCATTTTGTCCAACTAGTAGTTAGAAAATAGAATACATCATTGTTCAGTGAGAATGTGATGTCATTGTCACACCCTGGCCTTAGTTATCTTTTGTTTCATTATTATTTTAGTTAGGTCAGGGTGTGACATGGTGTAGTATGTGTTTTGTATTGTCTAGGGTGTTGATGGTTTAGGGGTTAAGTAGAGTAGATGGTTTAGTGTTCAGTGGGTGTCTAGGAAAGTCTATGGTTGCCTGAATTGGTTCTCAATTAGAGACAGCTGTTATTGTTGTCTCTGATTGGAGCCATATTTAAGGCAGCCATAGGCTTTAGCTGGTGGTGGTAATTGTCTATGTGTAGTGTTTGTGTCAGCACTATTTATATGTATAGCTTCACGGTCGTCAGTTTGTTATTTTGTAGTTTGTTTTGATAGTTGTTAGTTTCTTGGTTTTTCTCCTCTCTTTAATAAAAGAAGATGTATTTTGCACACGCTGCGCCTTGGTCCAATCTCTCTCAAGAAGACGATCGTGACAGAATTACCCACCAATCTAGGACCAAGCGGCGTGTCAAGCGGCAACAGGACCCACCTACACAGGATTCATGACATGGGAGGAGATATTGGATGGTAAGGGACCTTGGGCACAACCGGGAGAATATCGCCTCCCTCGTGAAGAGCTGGAGGCAGCTAAAGCCGAGAGGAGGCGATATGAAGGAGCAGCACGGAAGCAAGGCTGGAAGCCCGTGAGTACAACCCAAAAATTTCTTGGGGGGGCCTTAAAGGGAGTGTGGGCGAAGTCAGGTAGGAGACCTGCGCCTACTCCCTGTACTTACCGTGGAGAGCGAGAGTACGGCAGACACCGTGTTACGCAGTATAGAGCCATGGTGCTCCTGTACGCGTGCATAGCCGCGTTCGGTACATTCCAGCTCCACGTATCGGCCGGCTAGATTGAGCGTTGAGCCGGAGTCATGAAGCCGGCCCAACGCATCTGTCACCAGTGCGTCTCCTCGGGCGCTCTACATGCACCAGCCCTACGCATGGTGTCCCCGGTTCGCCTACATAGCCGGTGCGGGTTTCCACCTCCCGCACTGGATCGGCGCGGGGAGCATACAACCAGGTAAGGTTGGGCAGGCTCGGTGCTCAAGGGAGCCAGTACGCCTGCACGGTCCGGTATTTCCGGCGCCACCTCCTCGCCCCCAACCCAGTACCACCAGTGCCTCCTCCACGCACTAGCCCTATGGTGCGTGTCTCCAGCCCTTTACCACCAGTGCCTACACCACGCACCAAAGCCTCCTGTGTTCCCAGAGTCCTGTGCGTCCTGTTGCTGCTCCCCGCACTAGCCCTGAGATGCGTGTCCCCAGTCCGGTACCACCAGTCCGGCACCACGCACTAGGCCTAATGGCGCTCCAGGTCCAGCATGCCCTGTTCCTTCTCCCCCGCACTAGCCTGAAGGTGCGTGTCTTTAGCCGTCCTCCAGTTCGGCACCACGCACCAGGGCCTACAGTGCGTCTCAGCCGGCCAGAGTCTGCCGTCTGCCCAACGGCGCCTGAACTGCCCGTCTGCCCAACGGCGCTTGAACTGCCCGTCTGCCCAACGGTGCTTGAACTCCCCGTCTGCCCAACGGCGCTTGAACTGCCCGTCTGCCCAACGGCGCTTGAAACTGCCCGTCTGCCCAAAGGCGCCTGAACTGTCCGTCTGTCCAACGCTGTCTGAATGTCCGTCTGCCAAGCGCCGAAATGAACTGCCCGTCTGTACTGATCTTCAACACGTGCGCAGACAGGAGCCGCAGAGCCTTCGCCAGACAGGAGCCGCCAGAGCCTTCGCCAACAGTGAAGCAGCCAGAGCCCGTCAACAGGAGCAGCCAGAGTCTTCGCCAGACAGATCAGCCAGAGCTCCGCCAGACAGATGCCGCAGAGCCTTCCGCCAGACAGGATCAGCCAGAGGCTTCCGCCCAGGACCAGGACTCAGCCAGACCGCTCGCCAGCCCATGAGCAGCCAGATCGTCACAGCAGCCACTGAGCGAGCCAGATCACAGTCAGCCAGCATCGAGCAGCCAATCCGTAGCACAGCCATGAGACCGATCCTGCAGATCACCGCAGCAAGCAACGCCGCCACGAGTCCGAGCAGCCCAGAATCCGTCAGCCAAGCCATGAGCAGCCACAGCTCTAGTGCATATCCAGCCGATGAGCAGCCAGATCCAGTCAGCCAGCATGAGCCAGCCAAGTATCGTCAGCATGGCCATAGCAGCCAGACTCACAGCCAGCCTCAGCGTCAGCAGGATCGCCGAGCCCCAGACGCCCAGTCCTCAGCCCAGGATCCGCCAGAGCGTACCAGCCATGACCGCCAGCAGGCCGCCACATCGCGCAGCCAGAGACCGACCGTCCAGCCAGGATCCGCCAGAAGCCGTCCGCACCGGCAATCCGCCAATTCAGTCCGGTGCTGCCCCTTTAGTCCGGTGCTGCCCCTTAGTCCGTGCTGACCCTTAGTCCGTGCTGCCCCTGTCGTGCTGCCCTTAGTCCGTGCTGCCCCCTTAACTCCAGATGAGTGGTAAGTTGGAGGGTGTGGCATTTTGGGAGGAGAGGCTCCGAAAGCGCGGTACGTGACTGTGGGAGGTCGGGACCACGACCAGTACCAGAGCCAGCACCGTGACAGCACTAGTGTTAGGCAAAGAGGCTGCGGGCATACATAATATCTGATTAGTACTTTTACTGCTATGAACACTATAGTTAGACCTGGGCGGACCATCCCTGTGTTTTAGTTTGTGCGCCAGTGGTGCTAGTTAGGTAATTTGTGTGTAGGAGAGGGGGCTCTTTAACTTTAACTTTCTTTGCTTTGGTTCCGTCCAGCCTCTTTTTCCAAACAAATCACTGTGTGAGAAATAAAATTCCCTGTTTAATTGGTAAAAATCTGTCTCAGTCTCATTACCCGCACCTACAATCACATACCTCTTTCACTGCCCATTGCGAAGTATAGCAGGGTGTTGCGTTCCTTCCTACAAGAGGCATGCGTAACATAAGGGGGCTCATCAGGATGATCTATTAAAACCCACTGGACCCTACTGCTCGGAGCTCTCTGTGTATTGGTGATTGAGGTGTGCTAGGTGGAGGTTGTGAGTTTGGATGACTGTTTTAGTTTGCGTGTGTGTCCAGTAGGCTGCTGTGTACAAACATGGCGCCTCAGCATCTCCCAGTTTTTGAAGCGCCTCTGTTGATCGTTGGTGGGGTTGCGTAAAGTAAACCTTTGCACTATAGCTGACCATTCATGGACTCTTCATCCCTGAGAAAACCCTAAAGCTGAGCTTTTGGTGTAGTCAGGGAGGGTTTAATGAGAAAACAAATGTTCTCATTAGAAAGAGGGGGCTCATGAGAGGAGAATGTGTAGAACTTCTGATGCCAAGTTGGAGGAGGAGGAAGGGGTTGCTCGTACCCCCTTTTACATTGCCCTGATTCGACCCCTTTATCTTCTGCTTCCGGGTCTTCAGGCGGACCGCTAACTCAAAGGTGAGCTGGCCCGTTGGAAAATGGCACAAAGATAAAGAAGAAGAGAGACAGATGAAGTTTGATCTAGAAATGAGGGAAAATAGAATCAACAAGGAGGTGACGATCGACAACTGGAGCTAGACGTTGGCTCCAGTTGCGACTCCACAACGCTCATCTCATCAAGCCACTTCGAATGTGATCAATATATATGCTTTTAGTCCCTCCGTTTCGGAAGTTGATTTCTATTTCTCTGCGTTTGAGCGGTGGTGGCTGCTAGCGCGCATTGGCCACTCGTGGTTTGGCCGCTGCTGTTCAATGTAAATAGTCTGGGAAAGCCACAGGATGGTAGTAGCTGCTCTCTCCCTGGCAATACAGTTGCAGTAGATATAGTTAAAATAACCGTGTTGGGCTTCGAATTGGTGCCTCGAAGCTAATAAGGCAGCACTTCAGAAACACAAAAAAAAAACTCTCAAACCGTTCTTTTGTTGAGTTGACAAGGGACAAAGAGTCTCTGTTATCGCTGGTGTTCAGACCAGCAAAGCTAACACCTTTGATGATAATTCCCGGAGTTGATGCTGTTAGGACGGATTTTAAAAATCAACCTCCCTAGAGAAATGTAGTTCTCATTTAAATGGAACAGAAAAGTGGCAACAATTGGCCCAGGCAGTGCAGGTCTTGCGCCCAGATGCGAAGTCGCTTTGACCCAAAGACTCTTTGGTGTGCCTTCGTTATTGCTACCATGCCCTCCCTGCCCTCCGAGATTAGCTCATCCCAGTGCCTCCCTCGATGAGGCCGCCTTCATCCCTCCTTCGGCCGCCTTCGATCCGCCGTTCTTGTCCCTCTGCAGCCTCCTAGCTTTTATGGAATCCTGTGAAATGTTTTACAATCCAAGACGTACCCTCATGGTCATGCGCGACATTGACTCGCGGACTCCCCTGTTTTTCGACAAATACTCCTTAAGCCGTCTCCCTGTCGCACCATCCTCTATAACCACTGAATCCAGCTCGTGGGTTTTAGTCCAGTGCTGTATTCTCGTCCCCGTGGTCGGATCCGACAGTTTTGATTAGATTCACATCTTTTGGGCACACCTTCCTGAGATCTCCCGTCTTACTGCTTCCGTTATTCTTCTGCGGAGTTGTTTTCATTAACTGGAAGATTAACTGATCAGATACATGCCCATTACAAATGCTAGACAGCCGGCAGCATCCAATCTCGTATCCTACAGCTGGACTTTCCCCCCGTCATCGAGTCCTGAAATCCGCGTTATGCTTCGTTGTCCCTTGACTCGAACTCGCTCCCCCCTAAGTGTAATGGCCAACAGTCCGATAGGTGACAACCCGCATGTCTATTACAACTGGTCATCTCAGCTGTCACGACCTTAGGATCAGGAGTTTCGTGTTGGTGTGTGTGACATACACTCAGCAAAGAGTGGGGGGGTGCAACTCAATATTAGGAAGGTGTCCTCTTAATGATTGGCTATACTCAGTGCATATTTATAAATCACTGAACCTGAATATAGTGCCCTGTTCTATCCACAGCAGACACACTACTTGTTCTTCCCCATTTAAGGTGGAGCTCGAGTGTGGATTTAGACACCCATGACATGGTGGTGGTTCCAGGGGCTGATAATAGTTGCATACCACTGTCATTCCGACTGTGCAGATTGGGCATCAAGATCTTCTGATACAATGATGAGAGTAGCCGATATCTTAAAAACACCACCTTCAGTGTGGTGA